>NW_024060031.1:0-115000 GCF_016432855.1 Salvelinus namaycush
TCTCCGCTGGAATCTAATTAGCATAATAATAAAATGATCCCCATCAAAATCCATCAGTTTAAGCCAGAGATATATATTTTTTTAATGGGCTGCGTCTCAATCCACAGCAGCCGCTTATGTCAGCCTTCTGCATCTGAGGTGGAACGTGGCCGAGTTACAGCAACGTTTGTAAGACCATGGGACATCCCGAAAATCAGTCTTCTCAGGAAAACATCTGTAGTGTCAGAACGGTTTGGTCTATGGACGACCCTCACGGTCTGAAGGTAACCGGTTACCAGTTTAAAATATGTATGGAAGTACACTGCATTCGGAAAGCATTCAGACCCCTTGACTTTTTCCACATTTTGTTACGTTACAGCCTTATTCTAAAATGGATTAAATCGTTTTTTCCCCCTCATCAATCTACACCCAATACCCCATATCGACAAAGCAAAAAAAATTATATTTTTTTTTAGAAAATGTATAAAAAATAAAGAACTGAAATATTCCATTTACATAAGTATTCAGACCCTTTACTCAGTACTTTGTTGATGCACCTTTGGCAGCGATTACAGGCATGAGTCTTCTCCGGTATGATGCTACAAGCTTGGCACACCTGTATTTGGGGAGGTTAAACCATTCTTCTCTACATATCCTCTCAAGCTCTGTCAGGTTGGATGGGGAGTGTCGCTGCACAGCTATTTTCAGGTCTCTCCAGAGATGTTCGATTGGGTTCCAGTCAGGGCTCCAGTCCAGGCCACTCAAGGACATTCAGAGACTTGTCCAGAAGCCACTCCTGCAGTGTCTTGGCTGTGTTCTTAGGTTCGTTGTCCTGTTGGAAGGTGAACCTTAGTCCCAGTCTGAGGTCCTGAGCACTCTACTCTGGACCAGGTTTTCATCAAGGATCTCTCTGTACTTTGCTCCATTCATCTTTCCTCGATTCTGACTAGTCTCCCAGTTCCTGCCGCTGAAAAACATCCCCACAGCATGATGCTGCCATCACCATGCTTCCCCAGTAGGGATGGTGCCAGGTTTCCTCCAGACGTGAAGCTTGGCTTGCAGGCCAAAGAGTTCAATCTTGGTTTCATCATACCAGAGAATCTTGTTTCTCATGGTCTGAGAGTCCTTTAGGTGCCTTTTGGCAAATTCCAAATTTGAGATTCTTCAAAGTAGCCACCCTTTGCATTAACGACAGCTTTGCACACTCTTGGCATTCTCTCAACCAGGTTCATGAGGAATGCTTTTCCAACAGTCTTGAAAGAGTTCCCACACATGCTGAGCACTTGTTGGATGCTTTTCCTTCACTCTGCGGTCCAACTCATCCCAAACCATCTCAATTGGGTTGAGGTTGGTTGATTGTAGAGTCCGGTCATCTGAAGAAGCACTCCATCACTCTCTTTGGTCAAATAGCCCTTACACAGCTTGGAGTTGTATTTTGAGTCATTGTCCTCTTGAAAAACAAAATGATAGTCCTACTAAGCGCAAACCAGATGGGATGGCATATCGCTGCAGAATACTGTGGTAGCCATGCTGGTTAAGTGTGCCTTGAATTCTAAATAAATCACAGACAGTGTCACCAGAAAAGCACCCCCACACCATAACACCTCCTCCTCCATGGTTCACGGTGGGAACCACACATACAGAGATCATTCTTTCACCTACTCTGCGTCTCAAAGACACGGCGGTTGGAACCAAAAATCTCAAATTTGGACTCATCAGGCCAAAGGACACATTTCCACTTGTCTCATGTCCATTGCTTGTGATTCATGGCCCAAGCAAGTCTCTTCTTATAATTGGTGTCCTTTAGTAGTGTTTTTTTTTTTGCAGCAAGGCCTGAAGGTCTGATTCACACAGTCTCCTCTGAACAGTTGATGTTGAGATGTGTCCATTACTTGAACTCTGTGAAGCATTTATTTGGGCTGCAATCTGAGGCTGGTAACTCTAATGAATGTATCCTCTGCAGCAGAGGTAACTCTGGGTCTTCCTTTCCTGTGACGGTCCTCATGAGAGCCAGTTTCATCATAGCGCTTGATGGTTTTTGCGACTGCACTTGAAGAAACTTTCAAAGTTCTTGAAATGTTCTGCATTGATTGGCTTTCATGTCTTATAGTAATGATGGACTGTCATTTCTCTTTGCTTATTTGAGCTGCTCTTGCCTAACATGGACTTGGTCTTTTACCAAATGGGGCTATCTTCTGTATACAAACCCTACCTTGTCACAATACAACTGATTGGCTCAAACGCATTAAGAAGGAAATAAATTCCACAAATGAACTTTTAAGAAGGCACACCTGTTAATTAAAATGCATTCCAGGTGACTACCTCATGAAGCTGGTTGAGAGAATTCCAAGAGTGTGCAAAGCTGTCATCAAGGCAAAGGGTGGCTACTTTGAAGAATCTGAAATATAAAATATACTTTCATTTTTTTAAACACTTTTTGGTTAGTATATGATTCCATATGTGTTATTTCATAGTTTTGATGTCTTCACTATTATTCTACAATGTAGAAAATAGTAAAAATAAAGAAAAATCCTTGAATGAGTAGGTGTGTCCAAACTTTTGACTGGTACTGTGTTTTTATTTTATACAAGGGGACGTAAAATTCCAAATTAAATAGCTAAAGGATCCTTGGTGTGACCACCTTTAAAACAATTCCCTATGTTAGCTTGGTAGAACCATCCCCCCGGGCCTATCCTTGGTGTGACCACCTTAAAACAATTCCCTATGTTAGCTCGGTAGAACCATCCCCCCGGGCCTATCCTTGGTGTGACCACCTTAAAACAATTCCCTATGTTAGCTTGGTAGAACCATCCCCCCGGGCCTATCCTTGGTGTGACCACCTTAAAACAATTCCCTATGTTAGCTTGGTAGAACCACCCCACCCGGGCCTATCCTTGGTGTGACCACCTTAAAACAATTCCCTATGTTAGCTTGGTAGAACCACCCCCCCCCCCCCCCCCCCTGGCCTATCCTTGGTGTGACCACCTTAAAACAATTCCCCATGTTAGGTTGGTAGAACCATCCCCCCCCCCGGCTTACATTAAAATCAAAATCAAATCAAATCAAATTTTATTCGTCACATTCGCCGAATACAGCAGGTGTAGACCTTACAGTGAAATGCTTACTTACATGCACTTAACCAACAATGCAGTTTCAAAGAAATACCTTAAAAAATAAGAATAAGAAATAAAGGTAACAAATCATTAAAGAGCAGCAGTAAAATAACAATAGTGGGGCTATATACAGGGTATTACGGTACAGAGTCAATGTGGAGGCTATATACAGGGGGTACCGGTACAGAGTCAATGTGGAGGTTATATACAGGGGGTACCGGTACAGAGTCAATGTGGAGGCTATATACAGGGGGTACCGGTACAGAGTCAATGTGGAGGCTATATACAGGGTATTACGGTACAGAGTCAATGTGGAGGCTATATACAGGGGGTACCGGTACAGAGTCAATGTGGAGGCTATATACAGGGTATTACGGTACAGAGTCAGTGTGGAGGCTATATACAGGGGGTACCGGTACTGAGTCAATGTGGAGGCTATATACAGGGTATTACGGTACAGAGTCAATGTGGAGGCTATATACAGGGGGTACCGGTACAGAGTCAATGTGGAGGTTATATACAGGGGGTACCGGTACAGAGTCAATGTGGAGGCTATATACAGGGTATTACGGTACAGAGTCAATGTGGAGGCTATATACAGGAGGTACCGGTACAGAGTCAATGTGGAGGCTATATACAGGGGGTACCGGTACAGAGTCAATGTGGAGGCTATATACAGGGTATTACGGTACAGAGTCAATGTGGAGGCTATATACAGGGTGTTACGGTACAGAGTCAATGTGGAGGCTATATACAGGGTATTACGGTACAGAGTCAATGTGGAGGCTATATACAGGGTGTTACGGTACAGAGTCAATGTGGAGGCTATATACAGGGGGTACCGGTACAGAGTCAATGTGGAGGCTATATACAGGGGGTACCGGTACAGAGTCAATGTGGAGGCTATATACAGGGGGTACCGGTACAGAGTCAATGTGGAGGCTATATACAGGGTGTTACGGTACAGAGTCAATGTGGAGGCTATATACAGGGGGTACCGGTACAGAGTCAATGTGGAGGCTTTATACAGGGTGTACCGGTACAGAGTCAATGTGGAGGCTATATACAGGGTGTACCGGTACAGAGTCAATGTGGAGGCTATATACAGGGGGTACCGGTACAGAGTCAATGTGGAGGCTATATACAGGGGGTACCGGTACAGAGTCAATGTGGAGGCTATATACAGGGTATTACGGTACAGAGTCAATGTGGAGGCTATATACAGGGTGTTACGGTACAGAGTCAATGTGGAGGCTATATACAGGGTATTACGGTACAGAGTCAATGTGGAGGCTATATACAGGGTGTTACGGTACAGAGTCAATGTGGAGGCTATATACAGGGGGTACCGGTACAGAGTCAATGTGGAGGCTATATACAGGGGGTACCGGTACAGAGTCAATGTGGAGGCTATATACAGGGGGTACCGGTACAGAGTCAATGTGGAGGCTATATACAGGGTGTTACGGTACAGAGTCAATGTGGAGGCTATATACAGGGGGTACCGGTACAGAGTCAATGTGGAGGCTTTATACAGGGGGTACCGGTACAGAGTCAATGTGGAGGCTATATACAGGGGGTACCGGTACAGAGTCAATGTGGAGGCTTTATACAGGGGGTACCGGTACAGAGTCAATGTGGATGCTATATACAGGGGGTACCGGTACAGAGTCAATGTGGAGGCTTTATACAGGGGGTACCGGTACAGAGTCAATGTGGAGGCTATATACAGGGGGTACTGGTACAGAGTCAATGTGGAGGCTATATACAGGAGGTACTGGTACAGAGTCAATGTGGAGGCTATATACAGGGGGTACTGGTACAGAGTCAATGTGGAGACTATATACAGGTGGTACCGGTACAGAGTCAATGTGGAGGCTATATACAGGGGGTACCGGTACAGAGTCAATGTGGAGGCTATATACAGGGGGTACCGGTACAGAGTCAATGTGGAGGCTTTATACAGGGGGTACCGGTACAGAGTCAATGTGGAGGCTATATACAGGGGGTACCGGTACAGAGTCAATGTGGAGGCTTTATACAGGGGGTACCGGTACAGAGTCAATGTGGAGGCTATATACAGGGGGTACTGGTACAGAGTCAATGTGGAGGCTTTATACAGGGGGTACCGGTACAGAGTCAATGTGGATGCTATATACAGGGGGTACCGGTACAGAGTCAATGTGGAGGCTTTATACAGGGGGTACCGGTACAGAGTCAATGTGGAGGCTATATACAGGGGGTACTGGTACAGAGTCAATGTGGAGGCTATATACAGGAGGTACTGGTACAGAGTCAATGTGGAGGCTATATACAGGGGGTACTGGTACAGAGTCAATGTGGAGACTATATACAGGTGGTACCGGTACAGAGTCAATGTGGAGGCTATATACAGGGGGTACCGGTACAGAGTCAATGTGGAGGCTATATACAGGGGGTACCGGTACAGAGTCAATGTGGAGGCTATATACAGGGGGTACCGGTACAGAGTCAATGTGGAGGCTATATACAGGGGGTACCGGTACAGAGTCAATGTGGAGGCTATATACAGGGGGTACCGGTACAGAGTCAATGTGGAGGCTATATACAGGGGGTACCGGTACAGAGTCAATGTGGAGGCTATATACAGGGGGTACCGGTACAGAGTCAATGTGGAGGCTATATACAGGGGGTACCGGTACAGAGTCAATGTGGAGGCTATATACAGGGGGGTACCGGTACAGAGTCAATGTGGAGGCTATATACAGGGGGTACCGGTACAGAGTCAATGTGGAGGCTATATACAGGGTGTTACGGTACAGAGTCAATGCGGAGGCTATATACAGGATGTTACGGTACAGAGTCAATGTGGAGGCTATATACAGAGTGTACCGGTACAGAGTCAATGTGGAGGCTATATACAGGGGGTACCGGTACAGAGTCAATGTAGAGGCTATATACAGGGGGTACCTGTACAGAGTCAATGTGGAGGCTATATACAGGGTGTTACGGTACAGAGTCAATGTGGATGCTATATACAGGGGGTACCGGTACAGAGTCAATGTGGAGGCTATATACAGGGTGTTACGGTACAGAGTCAATGTGGAGGCTATATACAGGGTGTTACGGTACAGAGTCAGTGTGGAGGCTATATACAGGGGGTACCGGTACTGAGTCAATGTGGAGGCTATATACAGGGTATTACGGTACAGAGTCAATGTGGAGGCTATATACAGGGGGTACCGGTACAGAGTCAATGTGGAGGTTATATACAGGGGGTACCGGTACAGAGTCAATGTAGAGGCTATATACAGGGGGTACCTGTACAGAGTCAATGTGGAGGCTATATACAGGGTGTTACGGTACAGAGTCAATGTGGATGCTATATACAGGGGGTACCGGTACAGAGTCAATGTGGAGGCTATATACAGGGTGTTACGGTACAGAGTCAATGTGGAGGCTATATACAGGGTGTTACGGTACAGAGTCAGTGTGGAGGCTATATACAGGGGGTACCGGTACTGAGTCAATGTGGAGGCTATATACAGGGTATTACGGTACAGAGTCAATGTGGAGGCTATATACAGGGGGTACCGGTACAGAGTCAATGTGGAGGTTATATACAGGGGGTACCGGTACAGAGTCAATGTGGAGGCTATATACAGGGTATTACGGTACAGAGTCAATGTGGAGGCTATATACAGGAGGTACCGGTACAGAGTCAATGTGGAGGCTATATACAGGGGGTACCGGTACAGAGTCAATGTGGAGGCTATATACAGGGTATTACGGTACAGAGTCAATGTGGAGGCTATATACAGGGTGTTACGGTACAGAGTCAATGTGGAGGCTATATACAGGGTATTACGGTACAGAGTCAATGTGGAGGCTATATACAGGGTGTTACGGTACAGAGTCAATGTGGAGGCTATATACAGGGGGTACCGGTACAGAGTCAATGTGGAGGCTATATACAGGGGGTACCGGTACAGAGTCAATGTGGAGGCTATATACAGGGGGTACCGGTACAGAGTCAATGTGGAGGCTATATACAGGGTGTTACGGTACAGAGTCAATGTGGAGGCTATATACAGGGGGTACCGGTACAGAGTCAATGTGGAGGCTTTATACAGGGTGTACCGGTACAGAGTCAATGTGGAGGCTATATACAGGGTGTACCGGTACAGAGTCAATGTGGAGGCTATATACAGGGGGTACCGGTACAGAGTCAATGTGGAGGCTATATACAGGGGGTACCGGTACAGAGTCAATGTGGAGGCTATATACAGGGTATTACGGTACAGAGTCAATGTGGAGGCTATATACAGGGTGTTACGGTACAGAGTCAATGTGGAGGCTATATACAGGGTATTACGGTACAGAGTCAATGTGGAGGCTATATACAGGGTGTTACGGTACAGAGTCAATGTGGAGGCTATATACAGGGGGTACCGGTACAGAGTCAATGTGGAGGCTATATACAGGGGGTACCGGTACAGAGTCAATGTGGAGGCTATATACAGGGGGTACCGGTACAGAGTCAATGTGGAGGCTATATACAGGGTGTTACGGTACAGAGTCAATGTGGAGGCTATATACAGGGGGTACCGGTACAGAGTCAATGTGGAGGCTTTATACAGGGGGTACCGGTACAGAGTCAATGTGGAGGCTATATACAGGGGGTACCGGTACAGAGTCAATGTGGAGGCTTTATACAGGGGGTACCGGTACAGAGTCAATGTGGATGCTATATACAGGGGGTACCGGTACAGAGTCAATGTGGAGGCTTTATACAGGGGGTACCGGTACAGAGTCAATGTGGAGGCTATATACAGGGGGTACTGGTACAGAGTCAATGTGGAGGCTATATACAGGAGGTACTGGTACAGAGTCAATGTGGAGGCTATATACAGGGGGTACTGGTACAGAGTCAATGTGGAGACTATATACAGGTGGTACCGGTACAGAGTCAATGTGGAGGCTATATACAGGGGGTACCGGTACAGAGTCAATGTGGAGGCTATATACAGGGGGTACCGGTACAGAGTCAATGTGGAGGCTTTATACAGGGGGTACCGGTACAGAGTCAATGTGGAGGCTATATACAGGGGGTACCGGTACAGAGTCAATGTGGAGGCTTTATACAGGGGGTACCGGTACAGAGTCAATGTGGAGGCTATATACAGGGGGTACTGGTACAGAGTCAATGTGGAGGCTTTATACAGGGGGTACCGGTACAGAGTCAATGTGGATGCTATATACAGGGGGTACCGGTACAGAGTCAATGTGGAGGCTTTATACAGGGGGTACCGGTACAGAGTCAATGTGGAGGCTATATACAGGGGGTACTGGTACAGAGTCAATGTGGAGGCTATATACAGGAGGTACTGGTACAGAGTCAATGTGGAGGCTATATACAGGGGGTACTGGTACAGAGTCAATGTGGAGACTATATACAGGTGGTACCGGTACAGAGTCAATGTGGAGGCTATATACAGGGGGTACCGGTACAGAGTCAATGTGGAGGCTATATACAGGGGGTACCGGTACAGAGTCAATGTGGAGGCTATATACAGGGGGTACCGGTACAGAGTCAATGTGGAGGCTATATACAGGTGGTACCGGTACAGAGTCAATGTGGAGGCTATATATAGGGGGTACCGGTACAGAGTCAATGTGGAGGCTATATACAGGGGGTACCGGTACAGAGTCAATGTGGAGGCTATATACAGGGGGTACCGGTACAGAGTCAATGTGGAGGCTATATACAGGGGGTACCGGTACAGAGTCAATGTGGAGGCTATATACAGGGGGGTACCGGTACAGAGTCAATGTGGAGGCTATATACAGGGGGGTACCGGTACAGAGTCAATGTGGAGGCTATATACAGGGGGTACCAGGGTACAGAGTCAATGTGGAGGCTATATACAGGGGGTACCGGTACAGAGTCAATGTGGAGGCTATATACAGGGGGTACAGGTACAGAGTCAATGTGGAGGTTATATACAGGGTGTTACGGTACAGAGTCAATGTGGAGGCTATATACAGGGGGGTACCGGTACAGAGTCAATGTGGAGGCTATATACAGGGGGTACCGGTACAGAGTCAATGTGGAGGCTATATACAGGGGGTACCGGTACAGAGTCAATGTGGAGGCTATATACAGGGTGTTACGGTACAGAGTCAATGTGGAGGCTATATACAGGGTGTACCGGTACAGAGTCAATGTGGAGGTTATATACAGGGTGTACCGGTACAGAGTCAATGTGGAGGCTATATACAGGGTGTTACGGTACAGAGTCAATGTGGAGGCTATATACAGGGTGTACCGGTACAGAGTCAATGTGGAGGCTATATATAGGGGGTACCGGTACAGAGTCAATGTGGAGGCTATATACAGGGGGTACCGGTACAGAGTCAATGTGGAGGCTATATACAGGGTGTTACGGTACAGAGTCAATGTGGAGGCTATATACAGGGTGTTACGGTACAGAGTCAATGTGGAGGCTATATACAGGGGGTACCGGTACAGAGTCAATGTGGAGGCTATATACAGGGTGTACCGGTACAGAGTCAAAGTGGAGGCTATATACAGGGGGTACTGGTACAGAGTCAATGTGGAGGCTATATACAGGGGGTACCGGTACAGAGTCAATGTGGAGGCTATATACAGGGGGTACTGGTACAGAGTCAATGTGCAGGGGAACCGGTTAGTCAAGGTAATTGAGGTAATATGTACATGTAGGTAGAGTTAATAAAGGTACTATGCATAGATAATAACAGAGAGTAGCAGCAGAAGAATCAGAATGAGTTGTGTAACATAGATAATAACAGAGAGTAGCAGCAGAAGAATCAGAATGAGTTGTGTAACATAGATAATAACAGAGAGTAGCAGCACAAGAATCAGAATGAGTTGGGTAACAAAGATAATAACAGAGAGTAGCAGCACAAGAATCAGAATGAGTTGTGTAACATAGATAATAACAGAGAGTAGCAGCACAAGAATCATAATGAGTTGGGTAACAAAGATAATTAAGATGTCTTATCTGCATAATATGTTTATGTGATATACTTGTTATTAGAATGTGTCCCTTTGGACTCTGGTGTTGGCAGTTGCACTTCCTCCCTCAGCTGGGGCTCAGTCACCTGGGGCCCAGAGAGGTCAGAGGTCAGGCTTGTCTTTCACATGTCCCTGGTGCTATGCAGAATATCAGAAAGGGAAGAGGACAGAAGGGAACATTGTCTTCCTATGTGAATGTGTCTTTACCTATTCTTAAACCATGTGAAGGGATGGCGTGATTTATGGGGAACCAATTACTGGTTTCCACAATGTCTGTGCGCCAGTCACTCTCTCCTTTGGCATTGTGGGATGTGTGCGGTAGTGTCTAGAGTTAACAAGTGATTTATGCCGTTGGTCGAGTTGGTGTTTTTGTGCTATGAGTACCAGATACGAGATCGGAACCTCGTCTTAGGGACCAAACTGAACGATAATTTATAGCGAATGCTATCTGGCTACGGGATACTCCTTTCTCATTTAAAAAGTCACATCTTGTGACCCGTTCTATATATCTGTTGTTCGTCAAGTAGGTTGAAAGGGGTCTATCTTGGCTATCCAAGACCACTGTTCTTTTACATTTACATTTAAGTCATTTAGCAGGCACTCTTATCCAGAGCGACTTACAAGTACATACATTCATACTTTTTTGTACTGGTCCCCCGTGGGAATCGAACCCACAACCCTGGCGTTGCAAGCGCCATGCTCTACCAACTGAGCCACACGGGGCCTTTTGTCTTGGGGCTTTTCATCAGAAACGGTGATTAGTCGAAATGCCGTTGCTATTGCAAAGCTCTCATTATTAAAGATTTAGTTTAAGTATAACTCTGACTTGTGTGATAAGTTTGTCTCTCCTCATTTATAGTAAATAAATCAACCACCACCGGAGCAATGCAAATAGTCTGAGTAGCCATTTTAATAGGTGTTCAGGAGTCTTATGGAGTCATTCTAGGGGGTTATCAATCTGTCTATTCTTCTTTCAATACAGGGTAAATTAGCAGTAATTTCCATTAGTAAGAGGGAACATGATGGTTATACTATATTGTGTACAGGCCTGGACAAAGACAAAACCAGAGTTGGAATGGATTTTCATGTTTGATTTCATGGTCTAAGGCTCTCCTACAGCAGAACGCTTTAATCCAGAGGATAACAGCTCCACCTGCTGGCAGGTAGCAGTAACCTCTCCTACAGCAGAACGCTTTAATCCAGAGGATAACAGCTCCACCTGCTGGCAGGTAGCAGTAACCTCTCCTACAGCAGAATGCTTTAATCCAGAGGATAACAGCTCCACCTGCTGGCAGGTAGCAGTAACCTCTCCTACAGCAGAATGCTTTAATCCAGAGGATAACAGCTCCACCTGCTGGCAGGTAGCAGTAACTTCTCCTACAGCAGAATGCTTTAATCCAGAGGATAACAGCTCCACCTGCTGGCAGGTAGCAGTAACCTCTCCTACAGCAGAATGCTTTAATCCAGAGGATAACAGCTCCACCTGCTGGCAGGTAGCAGTAACCTCTCCTACAGCAGAATGCTTTAATCCAGAGGATAACAGCTCCACCTGCTGGCAGGTAGCAGTAACCTCTCCTACAGCAGAATGCTTTAATCCAGAGGATAACAGCTCCACCTGCTGGCAGGTAGCAGTAACCTCTCCTACAGCAGAACGCTTTAATCCAGAGGATAACAGCTCCACCTGCTGGCAGGTAGCAGTAACCTCTCCTACAGCAGAATGCTTTAATCCAGAGGATAACAGCTCCACCTGCTGGCAGGTAGCAGTAACCTCTCCTACAGCAGAATGCTTTAATCCAGAGGATAACAGCTCCACCTGCTGGCAGGTAGCAGTAACCTCTCCTACAGCAGAATGCTTTAATCCAGAGGATAACAGCTCCACCTGCTGGCAGGTAGCAGTAACCTCTCCTACAGCAGAACGCTTTAATCCAGAGGATAACAGCTCCACCTGCTGGCAGGTAGCAGTAACCTCTCCTACAGCAGAACGCTTTAATCCAGAGGATAACAGCTCCACCTGCTGGCAGGTAGCAGTAACCTCTCCTACAGCAGAATGCTTTAATCCAGAGGATAACAGCTCCACCTGCTGGCAGGTAGCAGTAACCTCTCCTACAGCAGAATGCTTTAATCCAGAGGATAACAGCTCCACCTGCTGGCAGGTAGCAGTAACCTCTCCTACAGCAGAATGCTTTAATCCAGAGGATAACAGCTCCACCTGCTGGCAGGTAGCAGTAACCTCTCCTACAGCAGAACGCTTTAATCCAGAGGATAACAGCTCCACCTGCTGGCAGGTAGCAGTAACCTCTCCTACAGCAGAACGCTTTAATCCAGAGGATAACAGCTCCACCTGCTGGCAGGTAGCAGTAACCTCTCCTACAGCAGAATGCTTTAATCCAGAGGATAACAGCTCCACCTGCTGGCAGGTAGCAGTAACCTCTCCTACAGCAGAATGCTTTAATCCAGAGGATAACAGCTCCACCTGCTGGCAGGTAGCAGTAACCTCTCCTACAGCAGAATGCTTTAATCCAGAGGATAACAGCTCCACCTGCTGGCAGGTAGCAGTAACCTCTCCTACAGCAGAATGCTTTAATCCAGAGGATAACAGCTCCACCTGCTGGCAGGTAGCAGTAACCTCTCCTACAGCAGAATGCTTTAATCCAGAGGATAACAGCTCCACCTGCTGGCAGGTAGCAGTAACCTCTCCTACAGCAGAATGCTTTAATCCAGAGGATAACAGCTCCACCTGCTGGCAGGTAGCAGTAACCTCTCCTACAGCAGAATGCTTTAATCCAGAGGATAACAGCTCCACCTGCTGGCAGGTAGCAGTAACCTCTCCTACAGCAGAATGCTTTAATCCAGAGGATCACAGCTCCACCTGCTGGCAGGTAGCAGTAACCTCTCCTACAGCAGAATGCTTTAATCCAGAGGATAACAGCTCCACCTGCTGGCAGGTAGCAGTAACCTCTCCTACAGCAGAATGCTTTAATCCAGAGGATAACAGCTCCACCTGCTGGCAGGTAGCAGTAACCTCTCCTACAGCAGAACGCTTTAATCCAGAGGATAACAGCTCCACCTGCTGGCAGGTAGAAGTAACCTCTCCTACAGCAGAATGCTTTAATCCAGAGGATAACAGCTCCACCTGCTGGCAGGTAGCAGTAACCTCTCCTACAGCAGAACGCTTTAATCCAGAGGATAACAGCTCCACCTGCTGGCAGGTAGCAGTAACCTTTCCTACAGCAGAACGCTTTAATCCAGAGGATAACAGCTCCACCTGCTGGCAGGTAGCAGTAACCTCTCCTACAGCAGAATGCTTTAATCCAGAGGATAACAGCTCCACCTGCTGGCAGGTAGCAGTAACCTCTCCTACAGCAGAATGCTTTAATCCAGAGGATAACAGCTCCACCTGCTGGCAGGTAGCAGTAACCTCTCCTACAGCAGAATGCTTTAATCCAGAGGATAACAGCTCCACCTGCTGGCAGGTAGCAGTAACCTCTCCTACAGCAGAATGCTTTAATCCAGAGGATAACAGCTCCACCTGCTGGCAGGTAGCAGTAACCTCTCCTACAGCAGAATGCTTTAATCCAGAGGATAACAGCTCCACCTGCTGGCAGGTAGCAGTAACCTCTCCTACAGCAGAATGCTTTAATCCAGAGGATAACAGCTCCACCTGCTGGCAGGTAGCAGTAACCTCTCCTACAGCAGAACGCTTTAATCCAGAGGATAACAGCTCCACCTGCTGGCAGGTAGCAGTAACCTCTCCTACAGCAGAATGCTTTAATCCAGAGGATAACAGCTCCACCTGCTGGCAGGTAGCAGTAACCTCTCCTACAGCAGAATGCTTTAATCCAGAGGATAACAGCTCCACCTGCTGGCAGGTAGCAGTAACCTCTCCTACAGCAGAATGCTTTAATCCAGAGGATAACAGCTCCACCTGCTGGCAGGTAGCAGTAACCTCTCCTACAGCAGAATGCTTTAATCCAGAGGATAACAGCTCCACCTGCTGGCAGGTAGCAGTAACCTCTCCTACAGCAGAACGCTTTAATCCAGAGGATAACAGCTCCACCTGCTGGCAGGTAGCAGTAACCTCTCCTACAGCAGAACGCTTTAATCCAGAGGATAACAGCTCCACCTGCTGGCAGGTAGCAGTAACCTCTCCTACAGCAGAATGCTTTAATCCAGAGGATAACAGCTCCACCTGCTGGCAGGTAGCAGTAACCTCTCCTACAGCAGAATGCTTTAATCCAGAGGATAACAGCTCCACCTGCTGGCAGGTAGCAGTAACCTCTCCTACAGCAGAACGCTTTAATCCAGAGGATAACAGCTCCACCTGCTGGCAGGTAGCAGTAACCTCTCCTACAGCAGAATGCTTTAATCCAGAGGATAACAGCTCCACCTGCTGGCAGGTAGCAGTAACCTCTCCTACAGCAGAATGCTTTAATCCAGAGGATAACAGCTCCACCTGCTGGCAGGTAGCAGTAACTTCTCCTACAGCAGAATGCTTTAATCCAGAGGATAACAGCTCCACCTGCTGGCAGGTAGCAGTAACCTCTCCTACAGCAGAATGCTTTAATCCAGAGGATAACAGCTCCACCTGCTGGCAGGTAGCAGTAACCTCTCCTACAGCAGAATGCTTTAATCCAGAGGATAACAGCTCCACCTGCTGGCAGGTAGCAGTAACCTCTCCTACAGCAGAATGCTTTAATCCAGAGGATAACAGCTCCACCTGCTGGCAGGTAGCAGTAACCTCTCCTACAGCAGAATGCTTTAATCCAGAGGATAACAGCTCCACCTGCTGGCAGGTAGCAGTAACCTCTCCTACAGCAGAATGCTTTAATCCAGAGGATAACAGCTCCACCTGCTGGCAGGTAGCAGTAACCTCTCCTACAGCAGAATGCTTTAATCCAGAGGATAACAGCTCCACCTGCTGGCAGGTAGCAGTAACCTCTCCTACAGCAGAATGCTTTAATCCAGAGGATAACAGCTCCACCTGCTGGCAGGTAGCAGTAACCTCTCCTACAGCAGAATGCTTTAATCCAGAGGATAACAGCTCCACCTGCTGGCAGGTAGCAGTAACCTCTCCTACAGCAGAACGCTTTAATCCAGAGGATAACAGCTCCACCTGCTGGCAGGTAGCAGTAACCTCTCCTACAGCAGAATGCTTTAATCCAGAGGATAACAGCTCCACCTGCTGGCAGGTAGCAGTAACCTCTCCTACAGCAGAATGCTTTAATCCAGAGGATAACAGCTCCACCTGCTGGCAGGTAGCAGTAACTTCTCCTACAGCAGAATGCTTTAATCCAGAGGATAACAGCTCCACCTGCTGGCAGGTAGCAGTAACCTCTCCTACAGCAGAATGCTTTAATCCAGAGGATAACAGCTCCACCTGCTGGCAGGTAGCAGTAACCTCTCCTACAGCAGAATGCTTTAATCCAGAGGATAACAGCTCCACCTGCTGGCAGGTAGCAGTAACCTCTCCTACAGCAGAATGCTTTAATCCAGAGGATAACAGCTCCACCTGCTGGCAGGTAGCAGTAACCTCTCCTACAGCAGAATGCTTTAATCCAGAGGATAACAGCTCCACCTGCTGGCAGGTAGCAGTAACTTCTCCTACAGCAGAATGCTTTAATCCAGAGGATAACAGCTCCACCTGCTGGCAGGTAGCAGTAACCTCTCCTACAGCAGAATGCTTTAATCCAGAGGATAACAGCTCCACCTGCTGGCAGGTAGCAGTAACCTCTCCTACAGCAGAATGCTTTAATCCAGAGGATAACAGCTCCACCTGCTGGCAGGTAGCAGTAACCTCTCCTACAGCAGAATGCTTTAATCCAGAGGATAACAGCTCCACCTGCTGGCAGGTAGCAGTAACCTCTCCTACAGCAGAACGCTTTAATCCAGAGGATAACAGCTCCACCTGCTGGCAGGTAGCAGTAACCTCTCCTACAGCAGAATGCTTTAATCCAGAGGATAACAGCTCCACCTGCTGGCAGGTAGCAGTAACCTCTCCTACAGCAGAATGCTTTAATCCAGAGGATAACAGCTCCACCTGCTGGCAGGTAGCAGTAACCTCTCCTACAGCAGAATGCTTTAATCCAGAGGATAACAGCTCCACCTGCTGGCAGGTAGCAGTAACCTCTCCTACAGCAGAACGCTTTAATCCAGAGGATAACAGCTCCACCTGCTGGCAGGTAGCAGTAACCTCTCCTACAGCAGAATGCTTTAATCCAGAGGATAACAGCTCCACCTGCTGGCAGGTAGCAGTAACCTCTCCTACAGCAGAACGCTTTAATCCAGAGGATAACAGCTCCACCTGCTGGCAGGTAGCAGTAACCTCTCCTACAGCAGAATGCTTTAATCCAGAGGATAACAGCTCCACCTGCTGGCAGGTAGCAGTAACCTCTCCTACAGCAGAATGCTTTAATCCAGAGGATAACAGCTCCACCTGCTGGCAGGTAGCAGTAACCTCTCCTACAGCAGAATGCTTTAATCCAGAGGATAACAGCTCCACCTGCTGGCAGGTAGCAGTAACCTTTCCTACAGCAGAACATTTTTTATCCAAAGGACAATAGCTCCACCTTCTTGCTTTAATAAGTACCGCTTTCTCCTGATTCATACCGAGGCTCAAACCCAGGACCTCTGCATCGCAAACACACCTGACCGCCTTCCTGAAGCGTTTTACCCAGTTGCACCACCTAAGTGGAGGCACTTCAGACTGAGGAGTGAGTTCTACAGATCCTCATCTGCTACACACTGAGTGAACAAAACATTAGGAACAGCTTCCTAATATTGACTTGTCCCCCCCCACCCTCCCTTTTGCCTTCAGAACAGCCTCAGTTGTGTCAAGTTGGCTGGATGTCCTTTGGGTGGTGGACCATTCTTGATACACACGGGAAACTGATGAGTGTGACAAATTCAGCAGTGTTGCTGTTCTTGACGCTCAAACTGTCAGTTAAATATCTTGTCTTGCCCGTTCACCCTGTGAATGGCATAAACACAATCCATGTCTCCATTGTCTCAAAGGTTAAAAGTCCTTCTTTAACCTGTCTCCTCCCCTTCATCTACACTGATTGAAGAGGATTTAACAGTTGACAGTCGATAATCTTTCACCTGGATTCACCTGGTCAGTCTACGTCATGGAAAGAGCAGATGTTCTTAATGTTTTGTACTCTCAGTGTATATCCACCACCTCGGCATTACAGCCGGTTCAGAAGAACTCCTCATTCCTTTGTGTCCATCTCACCTTTAGGTTTGTCTGTCTTTGCTGTCCCCATGGCAACGCTGTTTAGAATGGTTGCCTTTTCTTTTTAAACTTCACTGCAAACAAGACAAGCAGACAGTATTTCGGAGAATAACTAGTCTGCAGAATGCAGACTGTATTTCAGAGAATAACTCGCTAGTCTGCAGAACGCAGTACAATAACTTTAATGGATGGAAACATGATGCAATTACTTGATCATTATCAACACATTACTGTACGTGACAGTCTGACGACGACATTACTGTACGTGACAGTCTGACGACGACATTACTGTATGTGACAGTCTGAAGACATTACTGTACGTGACAGTCTGACGACACATTACTGTACGTGACAGTCTGAAGACATTACTGTACGTGACAGTCTGACGACACATTACTGTACGTGACAGTCTGAAGACACATTACTGTACGTGACAGTCTGACGACACATTACTGTACGTGACAGTCTGACGACACATTACTGTACGTGACAGTCTGACGACACATTACTGTACGTGACAGTCTGAAGACACATTACTGTACGTGACAGTCTGACGACACATTACTGTACGTGACAGTCTGACGACGACATTACTGTACGTGACAGTCTGACGACGACATTACTGTACGTGACAGTCTGAAGATGACATTACTGTACGTGACAGTCTGAAGATGACATTACTGTACGTGACAGTCTGACGACACATTACTGTACGTGACAGTCTGACGACGACATTACTGTACGTGACAGTCTGAAGACATTACTGTACGTGACAGTCTGACGACACATTACTGTACGTGACAGTCTGACGACACATTACTGTACGTGACAGTCTGACGACACATTACTGTACGTGACAGTCTGACGACACATTACTGTACGTGACAGTCTGACGACACATTACTGTACGTGACAGTCTGAAGACACATTACTGTACGTGACAGTCTGACGACACATTACTGTACGTGACAGTCTGACGACGACATTACTGTACGTGACAGTCTGAAGACATTACTGTACGTGACAGTCTGACGACACATTACTGTACGTGACAGTCTGACGACACATTACTGTACGTGACAGTCTGACGACACATTACTGTACGTGACAGTCTGAAGACACATTACTGTACGTGACAGTCTGACGACACATTACTGTACGTGACAGTCTGACGACGACATTACTGTACGTGACAGTCTGAAGACGACATTACTGTACGTGACAGTCTGACGACACATTACTGTACGTGACAGTCTGACGACGACATTACTGTACGTGACAGTCTGAAGACATTACTGTACGTGACAGTCTGACGACACATTACTGTACGTGACAGTCTGAAGACACATTACTGTACGTGACAGTCTGACGACACATTACTGTACGTGACAGTCTGACGGCACATTACTGTACGTGACAGTCTGACGGCACATTACTGTACGTGACAGTCTGACGACACATTACTGTACGTGACAGTCTGACGACACATTACTGTACGTGACAGTCTGACGACACATTACTGTACGTGACAGTCTGACGACACATTACTGTACGTGACAGTCTGACGACACATTACTGTACGTGACAGTCTGACGACACATTACTGTACGTGACAGTCTGAAGACATTACTGTACGTGACAGTCTGACGACACATTACTGTACGTGACAGTCTGAAGACACATTACTGTACGTGACAGTCTGAAGACACATTACTGTACATGACAGTCTGAAGACATTACTGTACGTGCCAGTCTGACGACACATTACTGTACGTGACAGTCTGACGACACATTACTGTACGTGACAGTCTGACGACACATTACTGTACGTGACAGTCTGACGACACATTACTGTACGTGACAGTCTGAAGACATTACTGTACGTGACAGTCTGACGACACATTACTGTACGTGACAGTCTGAAGACACATTACTGTACGTGACAGTCTGAAGACATTACTGTACGTGCCAGTCTGAAGACATTACTGTACGTGACAGTCTGACGACACATTACTGTACGTGACAGTCTGACGACACATTACTGTACGTGACAGTCTGAAGACACATTACTGTACGTGACAGTCTGAAGACGACATTACTGTACGTGACAGTCTGACGGCACATTACTGTACGTGACAGTCTGACGACACATTACTGTACGTGACAGTCTGAAGACATGACAATTAAACATGACAATTTAATGGTGTCATTTTTAAAGGTTTTGAGGATTCATTCATTTTACTTTGTGAAATGGTGAATTCCTATGTCATAGCAAGTCAAATTGAGGCATTTCATTTCAAGTTGTCTTCAACGTAAATATCTACATTTGTTCGTTTTTATACTGAATTATGTGATGTCTTATATATTTTACCAGTACTAGACAATTATGTAGATTAATTTGCAAAATTGTATATTTGTGTATTGTAGAAGAAAATCTGGGGATTCAAATAAGGAGATTACAGTGACGACACATTACTGTACGTGACAGGAAATGCTGTCAGAATGCTCAACCGGTGTCGCTCATTCATCCGACAGAAACTTTCAACCGGTTCTTCCCATTAAGTAGCGAGTCGGAGTCTGAGGCCGAGCCTTCTCTTGTCTCTACTCCTCCCGTTACGGGGTCTGAGACACCGAAGCTTCCCACCATTAGCTCTGACAAATTCAAAACCCTAGTCATTGGCGACTCCATTACCCGCAGCATTGACTTAAAACGAATCACCCAGCGATCATACACTGTTTACCAGGGGGCAGGGCTACCGACGTTAAGGCTAATCTAAAGATGGTGCTGGCTAAAGCTAAAACTGGCGAGTGTAGAGAGTATAGAGATATTGTTATCCACGTCGGCACCAACGATGTTAGGATGAAACAGTCAGAGGTCACCAAGCGCAACATAGCTTCAGCGTGTAAATCAGCTGGAAAGATGTGTCGGCATCGAGTAATTGTCTCTGGCCCCCTCCCAGTTAGGGGGAGTGATGAGCTCTACAGCAGAGTCTCACAACTCAATCGCTGGTTGAAAACTGTTTTCTGCTCCTCCCAAAAGATAGAATTTGTAGATAATTGGCCCTCTTTCTGGGACTCACCCACAACCCTGGCCTGTTGAGGAGTGACGGACTCCATCCTAGCTGGAGGGGTGCTCTCATCTTATCTATGAACATAGACAGGGCTCTAACTCCTCTAGCTCCACAATGAGATAGGGTGCAGGCCAGGCAGCAGGCTGTTAGCCAGCCTGCCAGCTTAGTGGAGTCTGCCACTAGCACAGTCAGTGTAGTCAGCTCAGCTATCCCCATTGAGACTGTGTCTGTGCCTCGACCTAGGTTGGGCAAAACTAAACATAGTGGTGTTCGCCTTAGCAATCTCACTAGGATATAGACCTCCTCCATTCCTGCCATTATTGAAAGAGATCGTGATACCTCACATCTCAAAATAGGGTTACTTAATGTTAGATCCCTCACTTCCAAGGCAGTTAGAGTCAATTAACTAATCACTGATCATAATCTTGATGTGATTGGCCTGATTGAAACATGGCTTAAGCCTGATGAATTTACTGTGTTAAATGAGGCCTCACCTCCTGGTTACACTAGTGACCATATCCCCCGCGCATCCCGCAAAGGCGGAGGTGTTGCTAACATTTACGATCGCAAATTAAAATTTACCAAAAAAATGATTTTCGTCTTTTGAGCTTCTAGTCATGAAATCTATGCAGCCTACTCAATCACTTTTTATAGCTACTGTTTACAGGCCTCCTGGGCCATATACAGCGTTCCTCTCTGAGTTTCCTGAATTCCTATCGGACCTTGTAGTCATGGCAGATAATATTCTAATTTTTGGTGACTTTCATATTCACATGTAAAAGTCCACAGACCCACTCCAAAAGGCTTTTGGAGCCATCATCGACTCAGTGGGTTTTGTCCAACATGTCTCCGGACCTACTCACTGCCACAGTAATACTCTGGACCTAGTTTTGTCCCATGGAATAAATGTTGTGGATCTTAATGTTTTTCCTCATAATCCTGGACTATCGGACCACCATTCTATTACGTTTGCAATCGCAACAAATAATCTGCTCAGACCCCAACCAAGGATCATCAAAAGTCGTGCTATAAATTCTCGGACAACCCAAAGATTCCTAGATGCCCTTCCAGACTCCCTCCGCCTACCCAAGGAAGTCAGAGTACAAAAATCAGTTGACCACCTAACTAGCTCCCTGGTGTACAGAAAATACCCGAGCTCTGAAGTAAGCTTCCAGAAAATTGGAACGGAAATGGCGCTACACCAAACTGGAAGTCTTCCGACTAGCTTGGAAAGACAGTACCGTGCAGTATCGAAGATCCCTCACTGCTGCTCGATCATCCTATTTTTCAACTTAATTGAGGAAAATAAGACCAACCCAAAATGTATTTTTGATACTGTCTTAAAGCTAACTAAAAAGCAGCATTCCCCAAGAGAGGATGGCTTTCACTTCAGCAGTGATAAATTCATGAACTTCTTTGAGGAAAAGATCTAGATCATTAGAAAGCAAATTACGGACTCCTCTTTAAATCTGCGTATTCCTACAAAACTCAGTTGTCCTGAGTCTGCACAACTCTGCCAGGACCTAGGATCAAGTACTATATCTCTTGACACATTGATGAAATTAATCATGGCCTCTAAACCTACAAGCTGCATACTATCCTTGTATCCTTGATGAATGCCGAAACGTACAATTGATTTGTCAGAGGACAAATCATTCAAAGAGACAAACTGATATCTGATATCTTTCCAACAGATAAGATCTAAACCAGGCAAGAACTTGTCCGTGTAGACCAATTTGGGTTTCCAATCTCTCCAAAAGAATGTGGTGATCGATGGTATCAAAAGCAGCACTAAGGTCTAGGAGCACGAGGACAGATGCAGAGCCTCGGTCTAACGTCATTAAAAGGTAATTTACCACCTTCACAAGTGCAGTCTCAGTGCTATGATGGGGTCTAAAACCAGACTGAAGCATTTCGTATACATTATTTGTCTTCAGGAAGGCAGTGAGTTATTGTGCAACAGCTTTTTTCAAATTGTTTGAGAGGAATGGGAGATTCGATATAGGCCGATAGTTTTTTATATTTTCTAGGTCAAGGTTTGGCTTTTTTCAAGAGAGGCTTAATTACTGCCACTTTTAGTGAGTTTGGTACACATATGGTTGATAGGGAGCCATTTATTATGTTCAACATACAAGGGCCAAGCACAGGAAGCAGCTCTTCCAGTAGTTCAGTAGGAATAGGGTCCCTATCTGAGCGCTGGTGATCTACTGTACTCCTGCTGTATGGATAATCAAGGGATTGAGATGACATCAAATCAAATTTGTCACATGCACCGAATACAATAGTGAAATGCTTACTTACAAGCCCTTAACCGACAATACAGTTTAGAAGAAAATTGAAAAATAACAAATAGTTAAAGAGCAAAAATAGAATAACAGTAACGAGGCTATATACAGGGGGTACTGGTTAGTCGAGGTAATTCAGATAATATGTTCATCTAGGTAGAGGTAAAGTGATGCATAGATAATAAACAGAGAAGTACAGCAGCATAAGAATGGGGATGGGAGGGGGTCAATGCAAATAGTCCGGGTAGCCATTTGATTAGCTTGGGGGTATTAAGAAGCCTTTTGGACCTAGACTTGGCGCTCCGGTACCGATTGCCGTGCGGTAGCATAGAGAACAGTCTATGACTAGTGTGGCTGGAATCCATTTTTAGGGCCTTCCTCTGACACCGTTTGGTATAGAGGTCCGAAAGCGTGGCAGGAAGCTTGGCCCCAGTGATGTACGGGACTGTATGCAATACCTTCTGTAGTGCCTTGCGGTCAGAGGCCGAGCAGTTGCCATACCAGGCGGTGATGCAACCAGTCAGGATGCTCTCGATGGTGCAGCTGTATAACTTTTTGAGGATCTGAGGACCCATGACACATCTTTTCAGTCTCCTGAGGGGGAATAGGCATTGTCGGGCCCTCTTCATGACTGTATTGGTGTGTTTGGACCATGATAGTTCGTTGGTGATGTGGACACCAAGGAACTTGAAGCTCTCAACCTGCTCCACTGCAGTCCCGTCGATGAGAATGGGGGCGTGCTCGGTCCTCCTTTTCCTGTAGTCCACGATCATCTCATCTGTCTTGATCACGTTGAGGGAGAGGTTGTTATCCTGGCACCAGAATGCCAGGTCTCTGACCTCCTCCCTATAGGCTGTCTCATCATTGTCGGTGATCAGGCCTACCACTGTTGTGTCGTTGGCAAACTTAATGATGGTGTTGGAGTTGTGCATGGCCATGCAGTCATGGGTGAACAGGGAGTACAGGAGGGGACTAAGCACGCACCCCTGGGGAGCTCCTGTGTTGAGGATCAGCGTGGCGGATGTGTTGTTCCCTACCCTCACCACCTGGGGGCGCCCCGTCAGGAAGTCCAGAATCCAGTTGCAGAGGGAGATGTTTAGTCCCAGAGTCCTTAGCTTAGTGATGAGCTTTGAGGGCACTATGATGTTGAACGCTGAGCTGTTGTCAATGAACAGCCTTCTCACATAGGTGTTCCTTTTGTCCAGGTGGGAAAGGGCAGTGTGGAGTGCAATGGCGATTGAGTCATCTGTGGATCTGTTGGTGAGGTATACAAGTTGGAGTGGGTCTAGGGTTTCTAGGGTTTCTGGGATAATGGTGTTGATGTGAGCCATGACCAGCCTTTCAAAGCACTTCATGGCTACAGGCGTGAGTGGTATGGTGGTCATTTAGGCAGGTTACCTTGGTGTTCTTGGGCACAAGGACTATGGTGGTCTGCTTGAAATATGTTGGTATTACAGACTTGGTCAGGGACAGGTTAAACATGTCAGTGAAGACACTTGTCATTTGGTCAGCTTATGCTCGGAGTACATGTCCTGGTAATATGTCTGGCCCTGTGGCCTTGTATATGTTGACCTGTTTAAAGGTCTTACTCACATCGGCTACAGAGAGCGTGATGACATAGTCGTCCGGAACAGCTGGTGCTCTCATGTATGCTTCAGAGTTGCTTGCCTCTAAGCGAGCATAGAAGTAATTTAGCTCATCTGGTAGGATCGTGTCATTGGGCAGCTCGTGGCTGTGCTTCCATTTGTAGTCCATAATTGTTTGCAAGTCCTGCCATATCCGATGAGAGTCTGAGCCGGGGTAGTACTATTCAATATTAGTCCTGTATTGACAGTTTGCCTGTTTGATGGTTTGTCGGAGGGCATAGAGGAATTTCTTATAAGCGTCCGGGTTAGAGTCCCGCTGCTTGAAAGCGTCAGCTCTACCCTTTAGCTCAGTGGGGATGTTGCCTGTAATCTATGGCTTCTGGTTGGGGTATGTACGGTCACTGTGGGGACGACATCATCCATGCACTTATTGATGAAGCTAGTGACTGACGTGATGTACTCCTCAATGCCATCGGAAGACTCCCAGAACATATTCCAGTCTGTGCTAGCAAAACAGTCCTGTAGCTTAGCATCTCCATCATCTGACCACTTCCGTATTGAGGGAGTCACTGGTACTTCCTGCTTTAGTTTTTGCTTGTACGCAGAAATCAGGAGGATAGAGTTATGGCCAGATTTCCCAAATGGAAGGAGATTGAGAGCTTTGTACGTGTCTCTGTGTGTGGAGTAAAGGTGGTCTAGAGTTTTTCCCTCTGGTTGCACATATAACATGCTGGTAGAAATTAGGTAAAACTGATTTATGTTTGCCTGCATTAAAGTCCCCGGCCACAAGGAGCGCCGCTTCTGGATGAGCATTTCCTTGTTTGCATATGGCCTTATAGAGTTGGTTGAGTGCGGTCTTAGTGCCAGCATCGGTTTGTGGTGGTAAATAGACAGCTATTACAAATATAGATGAAAACTTTCAGTAAAGGGTGCGGTCTACAGCTCCTCATGAGATACTCTACCTCAGGTGAGCAAACCTTGAGACTTCCTTCGTATTAGATTTCGTGCACCAGCTGTTATTTAGAAATACACACAGACCGCCACCCTTTGTCTTACCGGAGCCAGCTGTATGTTCTCTCTTGCCGATGAACCGTAAACCCAGCCAGCTGTATGTTCTCTCTTCCCGATGAACCGTAAACCCAGCCAGCTGTATGTTCTCTCTTCCCGATGAACCGAAAACCCAGCCAGCTGTATGTTCTCTCTTCCCGATGAACCGAAAACCCAGCCAGCTGTATGTTCTCTCTTCCCGATGAACCGAAAACCCAGCCAGCTGTATGTTCTCTCTTCCCGATGAACCGTAAATCCATGTCGTCGTTCAGCCACGACTCGGTGAAACACAAGATATTACAGGTGTTAAAGTCCCGTTGGTAGGATAGTCTTGATCGGAGCTCATCCAGTTTATTCTCCAGTGATTGCACGTTGGCTAATAGTACTGATGGTAGAGGCAGGTTACCCACTCGCCGTCGGATTCTTACAAGGCACCCTGACCTACAACCCCTATATCTCCATCTCTTCTTCATGTCAATGATGGGGATTTGAGCCTTGTCCGGTATCAGCAGTAAATCCTTTGCGTCCGACTCGTTAAAGAAAGAATCTTCTTCCAGTTCGAGGTGAGTAATCTCTGTTCTGATGTCCAGAAGCTGTTTTCAGTCATAAGAGACGGTGGCGGAAACATTATGTACAAAATAAGTTACAAATAACGCAAAAAAACACACAAAAGCACAATTGGTTTGAAGCCCGTAAAACGGCAGCCATCTCCTCCGGCGCCATTATGTTAAAACTGTTGTTGTCTGTGTTACTGGATAATGTTGTGTTGTCTGTGTTACTGGATAGTGTTGTGTTGTCTGTGTTACTGGATAGTGTTGTGTTGTCTGTGTTACTGGATAATGTTGTGTTGTCTGTGTTACTGGATAGTGTTGTGTTGTCTGTGTTACTGGATAGTGTTGTGTTGTCTGTGTTACTGGATAGTGTTGTGTTGTCTGTTATACTGGGTGTTGTGTTTGTCTGTGTTACTGGATAGTGTTGTGTTTCTGTATAGCTGGATAGTGTTGTGTTGTCTGTGTTCTGATAGTGTTGTGTTACTGGATAGTGTTGTGTTGTCTGTGTTACTGATGATAGTGTTGTGTGTCTGTGTTACTGGATAGTGGTTGTCTGTGTTAC
Source organism: Salvelinus namaycush (assembly GCF_016432855.1). NCBI lineage: Eukaryota > Metazoa > Chordata > Actinopteri > Salmoniformes > Salmonidae > Salvelinus > Salvelinus namaycush. Next base: position 26,465 of record NW_024060031.1, read on the forward strand.
TGGATAGTGTTGTGTGTCTGTGTTACTGGATAGTGTTGTCTGTGTTACTGGATAGTGTTGTGTTGTCTGTGTTAGTGGATAATGTTGTGTTGTCTGTGTTACTGGATAGTGTTGTGTTACTGGATAATGTTGTGTTGTCTGTGTTACTGGATAATGTTGTGTTACTGGATAGTGTTGTGTTGTCTGTGTTACTGGATAGTGTTGTGTTACTGGATAATGTTGTGTTGTCTGTGTTACTGGATAGTGTTGTGTTGTCTGTGTTACTGGATAGTGTTGTGTTGTCTGTGTTACTGGATAGTGTTGTGTTTCTGTGTTACTGGATAATGTTGTGTTGTCTGTGTTACTGGATAGTGTTGTGTTGTCTGTGTTACTGGATAGTGTTGTGTTGTCTGTGTTACTGGATAGTGTTGTGTTGTCTGTGTTACTGGATAATGTTGTGTGTCTGTTAGTGAAATGTTGTGTTGTCTGTGTTACTGGATAGTGTTGTGTTACTGGATAGTGTTGTGTTGTCTGTGTTACTGGATAGTGTTGTGTTGTCTGTGTTACTGGATAGTGTTGTGTTGTCTGTGTTACTGGATAATGTTGTGTTGTCTGTGTTACTGGATTAATGTGTCTTGTACTGGATAGTGTTGTGTTGTCTGTGTTACTGGATAGTGTTGTGTTGTCTGTATTACTGGATAATGTTGTGTTGTCTGTATTACTGGATAGTGTTGTGTTGTCTGTGTTACTGGATAGTGTTGTGTTACTGGATAATGTTGTGTTGTCTGTGTTACTGGATATGTTGTCTGTGTTACTGGATAGGTTGTGTTACTGATAGTGTTGTGTTGCTGTGTTACTGGATAGTGTTGTGTTGTCTGTGTTACTGGATGTGTTGTGTTGTCTGTGTTACTATTGTGATGTGTGTGTCTGTGTTACTGGATAATGTTGTGTTGTCTGTGTTACTGGATAGTTGTGTTGTTCTGTGGTACTGGATAGTGTTGTGTTGTCTGTGTTACTGGATAATTGTTGTGTTGTCTGTGTTACTGATAATGTTGTGTTGTCTGTGTTACTGGATATGTTTGTGTTGTCTGTGTTACTGGATAGTGTTGTGTTGTCTGTGTTACTGGATAGTGTTGTGTTGTCTGTGTTACTGGATAATGTTGTGTTGTCTGTGTTACTGGATAATGTTGTGTTGTCTGTGTTACTGATATGTTGTGTTGTCGTGTTACTGGATAATGTTGTGTTGTCTGTGTTACTGGATAATGTTGTGTTACTGGATAGTGTTGTGTTGTCTGTGTTACTGGATAGTGTTGTGTTGTCTGTGTTACTGGATAGTGTTGTCTGTGTTACTGGATAGTGTTGTGTTGTCTGTGTTACTGGATAGTGTTGTCTGTGTTACTGGATAGTGTTGTGTTGTCTGTGTTAGTGGATAATGTTGTGTTGTCTGTGTTACTGGATAGTGTTGTGTTACTGGATAATTTGTTGTTGTGTTACGGATAATTGTTGTGTTACTGGATATTGTTGTGTTGTCTGTTTACTGGATAGTGTTGTGTTACTGGATAATGTTGTGTTGTCTGTGTTACTGGATAGTGTTGTGTTGTCTGTGTTACTGGATAGTGTTGTGTTGTCTGTGTTACTGGATAGTGTTGTGTTCGTGGTTACTGGATAATGTTTTGTGTTGTCTGTGTTACTGATAATGTTGTGTTTCTGGATAGTGTTTGTGTTGTCCTGTTACTGATAGTGTTGTGTTACTGGATAATGTTGTGTTGTCTGTGTTACTGGATGATGTTTGTGTTTCTGTGTTACTGATAGTGTTGTGTTTCTGTGTTACTGGATGTGTTGTGTTTCTGTGTACTGGAATGTTGTGTTGTCTGTGTTACTGGATAGTGTTGTGTTGTCTGTGTTACTGGATAGTGTTGTGTTGTCTGTGTTACTGGATAGTGTTGTGTTGTCTGTGTTACTGGATAATGTTGTGTTGTCTGTGTTAGTGGATAATGTTGTGTTGTCTGTGTTACTGGATAGTGTTGTGTTACTGGATAGTGTTGTGTTGTCTGTGTTACTGGATAGTGTTGTGTTGTCTGTGTTACTGGATAGTGTTGTGTTGTCTGTGTACTGGATAATGTTGTGTTGTCTGTGTTACTGGATAGTGTTGTGTTGTCTGTGTTACTGGATAGTGTTGTGTTGTCTGTGTTACTGGATAATGTTGTGTTGTCTGTGTTACTGGATAATGTTGTCTGTGTTACTGGATAGTGTTGTGTTGTCTGTGTTACTGGATAGTGTTGTGTTGTCTGTATTACTGGATAATGTTGTGTTGTCTGTATTACTGGATAGTGTTGTGTTGTCTGTGTTACTGGATAGTGTTGTGTTACTGGATAATGTTGTGTTGTCTGTGTTACTGGATAATGTTGTCTGTGTTACTGGATAGTGTTGTGTTACTGGATAGTGTTGTGTTGTCTGTGTTACTGGATAGTGTTGTGTTGTCTGTGTTACTGGATAGTGTTGTGTTGTCTGTGTTACTGGATAGTGTTGTGTTGTCTGTGTTACTGGATAATGTTGTGTTGTCTGTGTTACTGGATAGTGTTTGTGTTGTCTGTGTTACTGGATGTTTGTGTTGTCTGTGTTACTGGATAGTGTTGTGTTGTCTGTGTTACTGGATAGTGTTGTGTTGTCTGTGTTACTGGATAATGTTGTGTTGTCTGTGTTACTGGATAATGTTGTGTTGTCTGTGTTACTGGATAGTGTTGTGTTGTCTGTGTTACTGGATAGTGTTGTGTTGTCTGTGTTACTGGATAATGTTGTGTTGTCTGTGTTACTGGATAGTGTTGTGTTGTCTGTGTTACTGGATAATGTTGTGTTGTCTGTGTTACTGGATATGTTGTTACTGGATAGTGTTGTGTTGTCTGTGTTACTGGATGTGTTGTTGTGTCTGTGTTACTGGATATGGTTGTGTTGTCTGTGTTACTGGATAGTGTTGTGTTTGTCTTGTGACTGGATAGTGTTGTGTGTCTGTGTTACTGGATAATGTTGTGTTGTCTGTGTACTGGATAGTGTTGTGTTGTCTGTGTTACTGGATAGTGTTGTGTTGTCTGTGTTACTGGATAATGTTGTGTTGTCTGTGTTACTGGATAATGTTGTGTTGTCTGTGTTACTGGATAATGTTGTGTTGTCTGTGTTACTGGATAATGTTGTGTTGTCTGTGTTACTGGATAGTGTTGTGTTGTCTGTGTTACTGGATAGTGTTGTGTTTCTGTGTTACTGGATAGTGTTGTGTTGTCTGTGTTAGTGGATAATGTTGTGTTGTCTGTATTACTGGATAATGTTGTGTTGTCTGTGTTACTGGATAGTGTTGTGTTGTCTGTGTTACTGGATAGTGTTGTGTTGTCTGTGTTAGTGGATAATGTTGTGTTGTCTGTGTTACTGGATAATGTTGTGTTGTCTGTGTTACTGGATAGTGTGTGGTGTTGTCTGTGTTACTGGAATAATGTTGTGTTGTCTGTTTTACTGGATAATGTTGTGTTGTCTGTGTTACTGGATATTGTTGTGTTGTCTGTGTTTACTGATAATGTTTGTGTTGTGCTGTGTTACTGGATAGTGTTGTGTTGTCTGTGTTACTGGATAGTTGTTGTGTGGTCCTGTTTACTTTGATAATGTTGTGTTGTCTGTGTTACTGGATATTGTTGTGTTGTCTGTGTTACTGGATAATGTTGTCTGTGTTACTGGATAGTGTTGTGTTGTCTGTGTTACTGGATAGTGTTGTGTTGTCTGTGTTACTGGATAGTGTTGTGTTTCCTGTTTCCTGTGTCACTATTCTGATGTGGATCCTGATTGTCCGGTTGCGTCCCAAGCGTTAATCCTATTCCCTACCTAGTGTATGTCAGATGTAGTGCACTTTATAGGGAATAGGGACAGAAATTGCACCCTATGTGACCAGTTGTCTACTATACTGTAGTGCTGTATGAATGAGAGCCTTGTTGAGGTGATAAACTGACACGGGTATTAATCTGCTTAGGACCAATCTGGATTTAGTGCCAAAGCTTAACGTGGAACACTTTGATAATTAATCTCACTGACTGACTGAGAGAAGGACAAAGGTACTCCGTCCATATCAACATGTTTCACTGTTTTGGTAGCGGGCTGTAGTATAACGATAATCCCGCATCAGCATATGAGGTATACTCGTTTACTGTTAATATAGTAACCCTGTAAGAAGTTACCATAATATTGATAGTTGTAGTGGCAGGTACAAAGCCATTTCTTAAGCCACTTAAGGGGGGGGGGGGGGGGGGGGGGGGGAGAAAGATACCGAGAACAGTTAGACTGTGTTTGAACCCACCTGGCAGGAAGTGAGATAACTTAGGAGGACAGGGAGGACTTCTCAAGGTTTCCCTAATCTCGGGGAAATGGAACTGCCGGCTGGTAGTGATAAACAGCGGTGAGAACTCACCTACTGTTCGTGTGTATGTATGTGCGTAGGATATCTACTGTTTGTGTGGAAGTATGTGCGTAGGATATCTACTGTTTGTGTGTCAGTATGTGCGTAAGATATCTACTGTTTGTGTGGAAGTATGTGCGGCGCTATAAAATGGGTGTCTGTATAATGGACTTCAGAGCGCTCTCGTGAATAAACATTTGACTATTGTAGGCTGGGCCTCTGTCTGTGTTCATTTCAACCAGTATCTTATCAATTCTGGGTTGCAGACTGAGTAGTTAATTGAAGTTCAGTTTATGAACATCGAGAAACATAATTCTCTTAACAGAGTGAAAGATAAGGGATTTGGCAACTATTCTATTGGGTCCATTGCACCAGACGATCTCAGTCAAGCCCAGCTGAACTATTTGAAATGATGTGTGATAGTATTTGAACTCAGGTCTGTTGTCTTTTCTAGAATTAGGTGAAAAGGTAACCTACTGTTTCCCAGGGGGTCTAGTGTGTGAATCATCAGCTTGTAGATTGTGTTCCTCATGGTGGAGTTGTGAAGAGAGGCTGAACTTCCTCCTCTCTGGAGGACAGGCTTCAACTGGGGGGAGAGAGAGAGAGAGAGAGAGAGAGAGAGAGAGAGAGAGGTGAGATCAAGAGAGAGAGAGAGGGGTGAGATCGAGAGAGAGAGAGGTGTGAGATCAAGAGAGAGAGAGGTGTGAGATCGAGAGAGAGAGGTGTGAGATCGAGAGAGAGAGGTGAGATCGAGAGAGAGAGAGAGGTGAGATCGAGAGAGAGAGAGGTGAGGTCAAGAGAGAGAGGGGTGAGGTCGAGAGAGAGAGAGGTGAGATCGAGAGAGAGAGAGGTGAGATCGAGAGAGAGAGAGGTGAGATCGAGAGAGAGAGAGGTGAGATCGAGAGATAGAGGTGAGAGAGAGAGGGTGATTCGAGAGAGAGAGAGAGAGGTGAGAGCGAGAGAGAGAGAGAGGTGAGATCTCGAGAGAGAGAGAGGTGAGATCTCGAGAGAGAGGTGAGATCGAGAGAGAGAGAGAGGTGAGATCTCGAGAGAGAGGTGAGATCGAGAGAGAGAGGTGAGATCGAGAGAGAGAGAGAGAGAGAGGTGAGATCGAGAGAGAGAGGTGAATCGAGAGAGGTGAATCGAAGAGGAGAGGAGATCGAGAGGTGAGATCGAGAGAGAGAGAGAGGTGAGATCGAGAGAGAGAGAGAGGTGAGATCGAGAGAGAGAGAGAGGTGAGATCGAGAGAGAGAGAGGGAGAGAGCGAGAGCGAGAGAGAGGTGAGATCGAGAGAGAGAGGGTGAGATCGAGAGAGAGAGAGAGGAGAGAGAGAGAGGTGAGATCGAGAGAGGATGAGAGAGGTGAGATCGAGAGAGGTGAGATCGAGAGAGAGAGGTGAGATCGAGAGAGATAGAGTGAGATCGAGAGAGAGAGAGGTGAGATCGAGAGAGAGAGAGGTGAGATCGAGAGAGAGAGAGGTGAGATCGAGAGAGAGAGAGGTGAGATCGAGAGAGAGAGAGGTGAGATCGAGAGGTGAGATCGAGAGCGAGAGGTGAGATCGAGAGCGAGAGGTGAGATCGAGAGCGAGAGGTGAGATCGAGAGCGAGAGGTGAGATCGAGAGCGAGAGGTGAGATCGAGAGCGAGAGTTGAGATCGAGAGCGAGAGGTGAGATCGAGAGCGAGAGGTGAGATGGAGAGGTGAGATGGAGAGCGAGAGGTGAGATGGAGAGCGAGAGGTGAGATGGAGAGCGAGAGGTGAGATCGAGAGCGAGAGGTGAGATCGAGAGGTGAGATCGAGATCGAGAGGTGAGATCGAGAGCGAGAGGTGAGATCGAGAGCGAGAGGTGAGAGCGAGAGGTGAGATCGAGAGCGAGAGGAGAGGTGAGATCGAGAGCGAGAGGAGAGGTGAGAGCGAGAGTGATATCGAGAGCAGAGGTGAGATCGAGAGGTGAGATCGAGATCGAGAGGTGAGATCGAGATCGAGAGGTGAGATCGAGAGCGAGAGGTGAGATCGAGAGCGAGAGGTGAGATCGAGAGCGAGAGGTGAGATTGAGAGCGAGAGGTGAGATTGAGAGCGAGAGGTGAGTCGAGAGCGAGAGGAGAGACGAGAGCAGAGGGGAAGCGAGAGGTAGAGCGAGATGAGAGCGAGAGGTGAGAGCGAGAGGTGAGAGCGAGAGGTGAGAGCGAGAGGTGAGAGCGAGATAAGCGAGAGGTGAGAGCGAGAGTGGATCGAAGGTGAGATCGAGAGCGGAGAGTGAGATCGAGAGCGAGAGGTGAGACGAGAGCGAGAGGTGAGATAGAGCGAGAGGTGAATGAGAGCGAGAGGTAGCTTGAGAGAGTGAGCTTGAGAGAGAGGTGAGATGAGAGAGAGGTAGATTGAGAGAGAGGTGAGATTGAGAGAGAGGTGAGATTGGAGAGAGAGGTGAGATTGAGAGAGAGGTGAGATTGAGAGAGAGGGGAGATTGAGAGAGAGGTGAGTGATTGAGAGAGAGTGAGATCGAGAGCGAGGTGAGATTGAGAGCGAGGTGAGATTGAGAGCGAGGTGAGATTAAGAGGTGAGATCGAGAGGTGAGATCGAGAGAGAGAGAGGTGAGATCGAGAGAGAGAGAGGTGAGATCGAGAGAGAGAGAGAGGGAGAGCGAGAGAGAGAGAGAGGTGAGATCGAGAGAGAGAGAGAGGTGAGATCGAGAGAGAGAGAGGTGAGATCGAGAGAGAGAGAGAGGAGAGAGAGAGAGGTGAGATCGAGAGAGGTGAGATCGAGAGAGAGAGAGGTGAGATCGAGAGAGATAGAGGTGAGATCGAGAGAGGAGAGGTGAGATCGAGAGAGAGAGAGAGGTGAGATCGAGAGAGAGAGAGGTGAGATCGAGAGAGAGAGAGGTGAGATCGAGAGAGAGAGAGGTGAGAGCGAGAGGTGAGATCGAGAGCGAGAGGTGAGATCGAGAGCGAGAGGTGAGATCGAGAGCGAGAGGTGAGATCGAGAGCGAGAGGTGAGATCGAGAGCGAGAGTGAGATCGGAGAGCGAGAGGTGAGATCGAGAGCGAGAGGTGAGATGAGAGGTGAGATTGGAGAGCGAGAGGTGAGATGGAGAGGGAGAGAGCGAGAGGGAGATGGAGAGCGAGAGTGAGGATGGAGAGCGAGAGGTGAGATCGAGAGGTGAGATCGAGATCGAGAGGTGAGATCGAGAGCGAGAGGTGAGATCGAGAGCGAGAGGTGAGAGCGAGAGGTGAGATCGAGAGCGAGAGGAGAGGTGAGATCGAGAGCGAGAGGAGAGGTGAGAGCGAGAGGTGAGATCGAGAGCGAGAGGTGAGATCGAGAGCGAGAGGTGAGATCGAGAGGTGAGATCGAGAGCGAGAGGTGAGATCGAGAGCGAGAGGTGAGATCGAGAGCGAGAGGTGAGATCGAGAGCGAGAGGTGAGATCGAGAGCGAGAGGAGAGAGCGAGAGCGAGAGGTGAGAGCGAGAGGTGAGAGCGAGAGGTGAGAGCGAGAGGTGAGAGCGAGAGGTGAGAGCGAGAGGTGAGAGCGCGAGGTGAGATCGAGATCGAGAGGTGAGAGCGAGAGCGAAGGTGAGAGGGAGCTGAGAGTGAGCTTGAGAGCGAGAGGTGAGCTTGAGAGAGGTGAGCTTGAGAGAGTGAGCTTGAGAGAGAGGTGAGATTGAGAAGAGGTGAGATTAGAGAGAGGTGAGATTGAGAGAAGGTGAGATTGAGAGAGAGGTGAGATTGAAGAGGGTATGAGAGAGAGGTGAGATTGAGAGAGAGGTGAGATTGAGAGAGAGGTGAGATTGAGAGCGAGGTGAGATTGAGAGCGAGGTGAGATCGAGAGATGAGATCGAGAGGTGAGATCGAGAGCGAGAGGTGAGATCGAGAGCGAGAGGTGAGATCGAGAGCGAGAGGAGAGATCGAGAGCGAGAGGTGAGAGCGAGAGGTGAGAGCGAGAGGTGAGAGCAAGAGGTGAGATCGAGAGCGAGAGGTGAGAGCGAGAGCGAGGTGAGAGCGAGAGCGAGGTGAGATTGAGAGAGAGAGGTGAGATTGAGAGAGAGAGGTGAGATTGAGAGAGAGAGGTGAGTGAGAGAGAGAGGTGAGATTGAGAGAGAGAGAGGTGAGATTGAGAGAGAGAGAGAGGTGAGATTGAGAGAGGTGAGATTGAGAGAGAGAGAGAGGTGAGATTGAGAGAGAGAGGTGAGATTGAGAGAGAGAGGTGAGATTGAGAGAGAGAGGTGAGATTGAGAGAGAGAGGTGAGATTGAGAGAGAGAGGTGAGATTGAGAGCGAGAGGTGAGATTGAGAGAGAGAGGTGAGATTGAGAGAGAGAGGTGAGATTGAGAGCGAGAGGAGAGAGCGAGAGCGAGAGGTGAGAGCGAGAGGTGAGAGCGAGAGGTGAGAGCGAGAGGTGAGAGCGAGAGGTGAGAGCGAGAGGTGAGAGCGAGAGCGAGAGGTGAGAGCGAGAGCGAGAGGTGAGATTGAGAGCGAGAGCGAGAGGTGAGATTGAGAGCGAGAGCGAGAGGTGAGATTGAGAGCGAGAGGTGAGCTTGAGAGAGAGGTGAGATTGAGAGAGAGGTGAGATTGAGAGAGAGGTGAGATTGAGAGAGAGGTGAGATTGAGAGAGAGGTGAGATTGAGAGAGAGGTGAGATTGAGAGAGAGGTGAGATTGAGAGCGAGGTGAGATTGAGAGCGAGGTGAGATTGAGAGCGAGGTGAGATCGAGAGGTGAGATCGAGAGGTGAGATCGATAGCGAGAGGTGAGATCGAGAGCGAGAGGAGAGATCGAGAGCGAGAGGTGAGAGCGAGAGGTGAGAGCGAGAGGTGAGAGCGAGAGGTGAGAGCGAGAGGTGAGAGCGAGAGGTGAGAGCGAGAGGTGAGAGCGAGAGGTGAGAGCGAGAGGTGAGAGCGAGAGCGAGAGGTGAGAGCGAGAGCGAGGTGAGATTGAGAGAGAGGTGAGATTGAGAGAGAGAGGTGAGATTGAGAGAGAGAGGTGAGATTGAGAGAGAGAGGTGAGATTGAGAGAGAGAGAGGGGTGAGATTGAGAGAGAGAGAGGTGAGATTGAGAGAGAGAGGTGAGATTGAGAGAGAGAGAGAGGTGAGATTGAGAGAGAGAGAGAGGTGAGATTGAGAGAGAGAGAGAGGTGAGATTGAGAGAGAGAGAGGTGAGATGAGAAGAGGTGAGATTGAAGAGAGAGAGAGAGTGAGATTGAGAGAGAGAGGTGAGATTGAGAGAGAGAGGTGAGATTGAGAGAAGAGGTGAGATTGAGAGAGAGAGGTGAGATTGGAGAGAGAGAGGTGAGATTAGAGGAGAGGGAGATTGAGAGGAGAGTGAGATTGAGAGAGAGAGGTGAGATTGAGAGAGAGAGTGAGATTGAGAGAGAGAGGTGAGATTGAGAGAGAGAGGTGAGATTGAGAGAGAGAGGTGAGATTGAGAGAGAGAGGTGAGATTGAGAGAGAGAGGTGAGATTGAGAGAGAGAGGTGAGATTGAGAGAGAGAGGTGAGATTGAGGAGGAGTGATGAGAGAAGAGGTGAGATTGAGAGCGAGGTGAGATTGAGAGAGAGAGGTGAGATCGAGAGAGAGTGGTGAGATCGAGAGAGAGAGGTGAGATCGAGAGAGAGAGGTGAGATCGAGAGAGAGAGGTGAGATCGAGAGAGAGAGGTGAGATCGAGAGAGAGAGGTGAGATCGAGAGCGAGAGGTGAGATCGAGAGCGAGAGGTGAGATCGAGAGCGAGAGGTGAGATCGAGAGCGAGAGGTGAGAGCGAGAGGTGAGAAATTACTACTGGGGATCCTACTAAATTACTACTGGGGATCCAACTAAACTACTACTGGGGATCCTACTAAATTACTACTGGGGATCCTGATAAATTACTACTGGGGATCCTGATAAATTACTACTGGGGATCCTACTAAACTACTACTGGGGATCCTGATAAATTACTACTGGGGATCCAACTAAACTACTACTGGGGATCCTACTAAACTACTACTGGGGATCCTACTAAACTACTACTGGGGATCCTGATAAATTACTACTGGGGATCCTGATAAATTACTACTGGGGATCCTACTAAATTACTACTGGGGATCCTGATAAATTACTACTGGGGATCCTACTAAACTACTACTGGGGATCCTACTAAACTACTACTGGGGATCCTACTAAACTACTACTGGGGATCCTACTAAACTACTACTGGGGATCCTGATAAATTACTACTGGGGATCCTACTAAACTACTACTGGGATCCTACTAAACACTACGGGGACCATAACTACTACTGGGATCCTACTAAACTACTACTGGGGATCCTGATACTACTACTGGGGTCCTATTAAACTACTACTGGGGATCCTACTAAACTACTACTGGGGTCCTACTAAACTACTCTGGGGATCCTATTAAACTACTACTGGGGATCCTACTAACTACTACTGGGGATCCTATTAAACTACTACTGGGGATCCTACTAAACTACTACTGGGGATCTACTAAACTACTACTGGGATCCTATTAAACTACTACTGGGGATCCTATAAACTACTCTGGGGATCCTACAAACTACTGGGGATCCTACTAAACTACTACTGGGGATCCTATAAACTACTACTGGGATCCTACTAAACACTACTGGATCTATAAATTACTACTGGGGATCCTGATAAATTACTACTGGGGATCCTGATAAATTACTACTGGGGATCCTGATAAATTACTACTGGGGATCCTGATAAATTACTACTGGGGATCCTACTAAATTACTACTGGGGATCCAACTAAACTACTACTGGGGATCCTACTAAACTACTACTGGGGATCCTGATAAATTACTACTGGGGATCCAACTAAACTACGACTGGGGATCCTACTAAACTACTACTGGGGATCCTACTAACTACTACTGGGATCCTGATAAATTACTACTGGGGATCCTGATAAATTACTACTGGGGATCCTACTAAATTACTACTGGGGATCCTGATAAATTACTACTGGGGATCCTACTAAACTACGACTGGGGATCCTGATAAATTACTACTGGGGATCCTACTAAATTACTACTGGGGATCCTGATAAATTACTACTGGGGATCCTGATAAATTACTACTGGGGATCCTGATAAATTACTACTGGGGATCAAGTACTACTGGGGATCCTGATATTACCCTGGGACCTACTAACTACACTGGATCAAGTACTACTGGGGATCCTGATAAATTACTACTGGGGATCCTGCTAAACTACGACTGGGATCTGATAAATTACTACTGGGGATCCTACTAAATACTACTGGGGATCCTGATAAATTACTACTGGGATCCTGATAAATTACTACTGGGGATCCTGATAAATTACTACTGGGATCCTGATAAATTACTACTGGGGATCCTATAATTTCTACTGGGGATCCTACTAAACTACTACTGGGGATCCTACTAAACTACTACTGGGGATCCTGATAAATTACTACTGGGGATCCTGATAAATTACTACAGGGGATCCTGATAAATTACTACAGGGGATCCTACCAAACTACGACTGGGGATCCTGATAAATTACTACTGGGGATCCTGATAAATTACTACAGGGGATCCTGGTAAATTACTACTGGGGATCCTACTAAACTACGACTGGGGATCCTGATAAATTACTACTGGGGATCCTACTAAACTACGACTGGGGATCCTACTAAATTACTACTGGGGATCCTGATAAATTACTACTGGGGATCCTACTAAATTACTACTGGGGATCCTGATAAACTACTACTGGGGATCCTACCAAACTACCACTGGGGATCCTACTAAACTACGACTGGGGATCCTGATAAATTACTACTGGGGATCCTACCAAACTACCACTGGGGATCCTACTAAACTACGACTGGGGATCCTGATAAATTACTACAGGGGATCCTGATAAATTACTACAGGGGATCCTACCAAACTACTACAGGGGATCCTACCAAACTACCACTGGGGATCCTACTAAACTACGGCTGGGGATCCTGCTAAACTACTACTGGGGATCCTGCTAAACTACGACTGGGGATCCTACTAAACTACGGCTGGGGATCCTGCTAAACTACTACAGGGGATCCTACCAAACTACCACTGGGGATCCTACTAAACTACGGCTGGGGATCCTGCTAAACTACGACTGGGGATCCTGCTAAACTACTACTGGGGATCCTACTAAACTACTACTGGGGATCCTACTAAACTACTACTGGGGATCCTACTAAACTACTACTGGGGATCCTGCTAAACTACCACTGGGGATCCTACTAAACTACTACTGGGGATCCTGCTAAACTACCACTGGGGATCCTACTAAACTACTACTGGGGATCCTACTAAACTACTACTGGGGATCCTACTAAACTACTACTGGGGATCCTGCTAAACTACGACTGGGGATCCTACTAAATTACTACTGGGGATCCTACTAAACTACTACTGGGGATCCTACTAAACTACTACTGGGGATCCTGCTAAACTACGACTGGGGATCCTACTAAACTACTACTGGGGATCCTACTAAACTACTACTGGGGATCCTGATAAACTACGACTGGGGATCCTATTAAACTACTACTGGGGATCCTACTAAACTACTACTGGGGATCCTACTAAACTACTACTGGGGATCCTACTAAACTACTACTGGGGATCCTACTAAACTACGACTGGGGATCCTGCTAAACTACGACTGGGGATCCTGCTAAACTACGACTGGGGATCCTATTAAACTACTACTGGGGATCCTACTAAACTACTACTGGGGATCCTACTAAACTACGACTGGGGATCCTGCTAAACTACTACTGGGGATCCTACTAAACTACTACTGGGGATCCTACTAAACTACTACTGGGGATCCTATTAAACTACTACTGGGGATCCTACTAAACTACTACTGGGGATCCTACTAAATTACTACTGGGGATCAAGTACTACTGGGGATCCTGATAAATTACTACTGGGGATCCTGATAAATTACTACTGGGGATCCTACTAAACTACGACTGGGGATCAAGTACTACTGGGGATCCTGATAAATTACTACTGGGGATCCTGATAAATTACTACTGGGGATCCTGATAAATTACTACTGGGGATCCTGATAAATTACTACGGGGGATCCTACCAAACTACCACTGGGGATCCTGCTAAACTACTACTTGATCACTGTCTAGTTGTTTACCTTTAATAGTTTCTTGTCTTCTGCGGCAGGAGGGCTACTATTCTGACTTGCTGTCTTGTCCTGTGGACAACAAGGATTCACCAGATGTTAAAACATTCCAGAACACGCCACCCCTTCAAATGGACTAAAATATTTCCCAACATATTTGTTTATATAAAGGAGAGGCAGTAAAGCTCACAGCTACAGTACATACAGTACATACATAATGTTTTGGTTGTAATATGGGAATTACGTATTGGGCGCAACAACAACCCCTGATGAAGCATGCTTCTTACCCTATGTAGTCTATATAATGCTCAATCACCATTACAGGAGTTAGGTGTATATGTTGATGCTTCAAGTAAAAGAGTGTGTATCACTGCAGCCCCTCAGGCTTGTAAGGGTTGCGTGATCAGCTTTGGTTCTTTGATCAGCAAGGGCCTAGGTAAGAATCCTCCCACTCCCAACATCACCAGGTGTGTGTACACAGATGTCATTCCCATCTCAAGTGATGCTCTCAGTCTCAGCTCTCCCTTATTAAAGAACCAGAACTGCCCACGCTGCACTGCAGTTGCTGACGAACCAGAAAGAACGATGACGATCATCAGTGAGTGAATGACTCATCAGTGAGTGAATGACTCATCGGTGAGTGAATGACTCATCGGTGAGTGATTTACTCAACAGTGAATACACAACTCATCAGTGAGTGAATGACTCATCAGTGAGTGAATGACTCATCAGTGAATACACGACTCATCAGTGAGTGAATGACTCATCAGTGAATACACGACTCATCAGTGAGTGAATGACTCATCAGCGAGTGAATGTCTCACCCTGAATGAATGACCCATCAGTGAATACACAACTCATCAGTGAGTGAATGACTCATCAGTGAGTGAATGACTCACCCTGAGTGAATGACCCATCATGTTTGATCAGCAACATCTGATTTTGAATGAGGTATGGCTGTATCATTTGCTTTGAGAACATGCTTTTACTTTAAAGGAAATATGGCTGAATTAGAGCCTATGATCAACAACATCTGCCTTAAAAACGGATGAAGTTTATGGAGGGATTTTGAAGGAGATATATGGCTTAATCATGTCATCCACGCATGTTTGAGGGAACCAGATGAATAATGAGCTGTATGACATGATTCTCCTAACACAGGAGCCAGCCTCTGATTCCCCTAACACAGGAACCAGCCTCTGATTCCCCTAACACAGGAGCCAGCCTCTGATTCTCCTAACACAGGAGCCAGCCTCTGATTCTCCTAACACAGGAGCCAGCCTCTGATTCTCCAATGCTCTAACCACTAGGCTACCTGCTGGTTACTGGTCCAACGCTCTAACCACTAGGCTACCCGCTGGTTACTGGTCCAACGCTCTAACCACTAGGCTACCCGCTGGTTACTGGTCCAACGCTCTAACCACTAGGCTACCCGCTGGTTACTGGTCCAACGCTCTAACCACTAGGCTACCCGCTGGTTACTGGTCCAACGCTCTAACCACTAGGCTACCCGCTGGTTACTGGTCCAACGCTCTAACCACTAGGCTACCCGCTGGTTACTGGTCCAACGCTCTAACCACTAGGCTACCCGCTGGTTACTGGTCCAATGCTCTAACCACTAGGCTACCCGCTGGTTACTGGTCCAACGCTCTAACCACTAGGCTACCCGCTGGTTACTGGTCCAACGCTCTAACCACTAGGCTACCCGCTGGTTACTAGTCCAACGCTCTAACCACTAGGCTACCCGCTGGTTACTGGTCCAACGCTCTAACCACTAGGCTACCTGCCACCCCTCCACTCTAACCACGAGGCTACCTGTCACCCCTCCACTCTAACCACGAGGCTACCTGCCACCCCTCCAGTCTAACCACGAGGCTACACTGCCACCCCTCCACTCTAACCACTAGGCTACACTGCCACCCCTCCACTCTAACCACTAGGCTACCTGCCACCCCTCCACTCTATCCACTAGGCTACGCTGCCACCCCTCCACTCTAACCACTAGGCTACCTGCCACCCCTCCACTCTAACCACTAGGCTACGCTGCCACCCCTCCACTCTAACCACTAGGCTACGCTGCCACCCCTCCACTCTAACCACGAGGCTACCTGCCACCCCTCCACTCTAACCACGAGGCTACCTGCCACCCCTCCACTCTAACCACGAGGCTACCTGCCACCCCTCCACTCTAACCACTAGGCTACACTGCCACCCCTCCACTCTAACCACTAGGCTACCTGCCACCCCTCCACTCTAACCACTAGGCTACCTGCCACCCCTCCACTCTATCCACTAGGCTACACTGCCACTCCTCCACTCTAACCACTAGGCTACGCTGCCACTCCTCCACTCTAACCACTAGGCTACCTGCCACCCCTCCACTCTAACCACGAGGCTACCTGCCACCCCTCCACTCTAACCACGAGGCTACCTGCCACCCCTCCACTCTAACCACGAGGCTACCTGCCACCCCTCCACTCTAACCACTAGGCTACACTGCCACTCCTCCACTCTAACCACTAGGCTACACTGCCACCCCTCCACTCTAACCACTAGGCTACACTGCCACTCCTCCACTCTAACCACGAGGCTACGCTGCTGTCAACAGAAATAATAATCATGGGATTTAAAAATAAAACCCATTTTGGGAAACGAGCTCAATACAGTTTAAAGGACTCAAACCAAATGGAAACGGTGTAGAAATTATACGGGACCTACATTCATAGTGTTTGACTGTTTCCAGCTAATAATCACTTAAATGAAAGCTAGACAGTCCGAGAGCATTGAAAATTCCCAAAACGATGGATAGAGGACAATGTTTAGCAAATGTTGACGGCAAGGAAATATAACCCTTTGGACCTTGTTGAGAACCGAATGCAGCCCATGGGGCAAAAAGAGTTGGACACCCTTGGCCTACATCAAGACAGTATCTGTAACAAAAGAACACTGTACCAAAAATCGTTCAAATATACACTAACGTTCAAAAGTTTGGGGTCACTTAGAAATTTCCTGCTAATTTTTTTGTCCATTAAAATAGTGTAGACATTGTTAATGTTGTAAAGGACTATTGTAGCTGGAAACGGCAGATTTTTTGTGGAATATCTATATAGGCGTAGAGGCCCATTATCAGCAACCATCACTCCTGTGTTCCAATGGCACGTTGTGTTAGCTAATCCAAGTTTATCATTTTAAAAGGCTAATTAATAATTAGAAAACCCTTTTGCAATTATGTTAGCACAGCTGAGAACTGTTGTTCTGATTAAAGAAGCAATACAACTGGACTTCTTTAGACTAGTTGAGTATCTGGGGCATCAGCATTTGTGGGTTTGATTACAGGCTCAAAATGGCCAGAAACAAATAACTTCCTTCTGAAACTCCTCAGTCTATACTTGTTCTGAGAAATGAAGGCTATTCCATACGAGAAATTGCCTTCACAGAAGAGCGCAAACTGTCTCTAACCAGAATAGAAAGAGGAGTGGGAAGCCCCGGTGCACAACTGAACAAGAGGATAAGTACATTGCATGCTCTTCAACCGATCGCTGCCCGCACCCGCACGCCCAACTAGCACCACTACTCTGGACAGTTCTGACTTAGAATATATGGACAACTGCAAATACCTAGGTGTCTGGCTAGACTGTAAACTCTATTTCCAGACTCACATTAAGCATCTCCAATCCAAAATTAAATCTTGAATCGGCTTCCTATTTTGCAACAAAGCCTCCTTCACTCACGCTGCCAAACATACCCTCGTAAAACTGACTATCCTACCGATCCTCGTCTTCGGCGATGTCACAAAATAGCCTCCAACACTCTACTCAGCAAACTGGATGCAGTCTATCACAGTGCCATCCGTTTTGTCACCAAAGCCCCATATACCACCCACCACTGCGACCTGTGTGCTCTCATCGGCTGGCCCTCGCTACATATTCGTCGCCAGACCCACTGGCTCCAGGTCATCTATAAGTCTCTGCTAGGTAAAGATCCGTCTTATCTCAGCTCACTGGTCACGATAACAACACCCACCCGTAGCACGCGCTCCAGCAGGTATATCTCACTGGTCATCCCCAAAGCCAACACCTCCTTTGGCCGCCTTTCCTTCCAGTTCTCTGCTGCCAATGACTGGAACGAATTGCAAAAATGGCTGAAGTAGGAGACTTATATCTCCCTCAATAACTTTAAGCATCAGCTATCTGAGCAGCTTACCGATCGCTGCAGCTGTACACAGCCCATCTGTAAATAGCCCAGCCAATCTACCTACCTCATCCCCATATTGTTTTTATTAACTTTTTTGCTCTTTTGCACACCAGTATTTCCAGTATTTCTATTTGCACATCATCTGCACATCTATCACTCCAGTGTTAATTTGCTAAATTGTAATTACTTTGCTACTATGGCCTATTTACTGCCTTGCCTCCTTACGCCATTTGCACACACTGTATAGACTTTTCTACTGTGTTACTGACTGTACGCTTGTTTATTCCACGTGTAACTCTGTGTTGTTGTTTTGTGTCACACTGCTTTGCTTTATCTTGGCCAGGTCGCAGTTGTAAATGAGAACTTGTTCTCAACTGGCCTACCTGGTTAAAACCTGTTGAGGACAGAGGGCGCTGTTTTCACTTTGGGGGAAAATCGTGCACAATTTAAACGGCCTAAGTACTCAATTCTTGCTCCTACAATATGCATATTATTATTACTATTGGATAGAAAACACTCTCTAGTTTCTAAAACCGTTTTAATTATATCTGTGAGTAAAACAGAACTCATTTGGCACAAACTTCCTGACCAGGAAGTGGAAAATCTGAAATCGATGCTCTGTTCTAGGTCCTGCCTATAAATGGGCATGATACGTATTAGTATACATGCACGTCATACACCTTCCCCTAGATGTCAAGAGGCAGTGAGAGAAGAAATGGAGTGTTTATCTTGGTCTGAGTTGGAATAAATCCTCTTGGAATGATGTGTCACCCATTTCCTGTTTTCAGGAAGGCGCAAGAAGGAACCGGGGATTGCCTTTTGAAAAGCTGTCGTTATAGGCGACTACTATCTCCGGCTTTGATTTTATTTGATACATGTGACAATATCATCGTAAAGTATGTTTTTTCAATATAGTTTAATCAGATTATTGAATTTTTTTCGGGAGTTTTGCCGTGTTCCGTTCTCTTCCGTTTGTTGACATGGAGAGATTCGCGCCACTTGGCAAGTGTTCTTGCTAAATCGAGAGGGAAAAAGGCCGTTCTAAATCGAAACAAAGATTGTTCCCGACAAAGGACCCCTTGTACAACATTCTGATGAAAGATCAGCAAACGTAGGACCCATTTTATGATGCTATTTCATATATCTGTCGAACATGTGAACTAGTCGTTTGCGCCCAGCTTTTGGGTACTCTCTCGCCATACCTAAGCTGTATGTCGTAATGAAGTTATTTTTAGAATTCTAACACGGCGATTGCATTAAGAACTAGTGTATCTATCATTTCCTATACAACATGTATTTTTTAGTTATGTTTATGAATAGTTATTTGGTCAGAATATGTGTGTCAGAAAAAGTGTCAGAAAAATATCCGGACGTTGTGGGAAAAAGATGCTACGTTAGCACAATGTATAACCACTGATTTCAGCTCTAAATATGCACATTTTCGAACAAAACATAAGTGTATGTATAACCTGATGTTATAGGACTGTCATCTGATGAAGCTTATCAAGGTTAGTCAAAAATTATATATCTTTTGCTGGTTTGTTACGATCGCTAACTTTTGCTACTGGGAAATGGCTTGTGTTTCTGGCTATTGTGGTAAGCTAATATAACGCTATATTGTGTTTTCGCTGTAAAACACTTAAGAAATCGGAAATATTGGCTGGAATCACAAGATGCCTGTCTTTCATTTGCTGTACACTATGTATTTTTCAGAAATGTTTTATGATGAGTATTTAGGTATTTGACGTTGGTGTCTGTAATTATTCTGGCTGCTTTCGGTGCAATTTCTGATTGTAGCTGCAATGTAAACTATGATTTATACCTGAAATATGCACATTTTTCGAACAAAACATAGATTTATTGAATAACATGTTATAAGACTGTCATCTGATGAAGTTGTTTGTTGGTTAGTTTGGTTGGTTCTTGGTTAGTTAGGTTGGCTTTGTGCATGCTACCTGTGCTGTGAAAAATGTCTGTCCTTTTTTGTATTTGGTGGTGAGCTAACATAAATATACGTGCTGTTTTCGCTGTAAAACATTTAAAAAATCGGACATGTTGGCTGGATTCACAAGATGTGTACCTTTCATTTGCTGTATTGGACTTGTTAATGTGTGAAAGTTAAATATTTCTAAAAAAATATATTTTGAATTTCGCGCTCTGCCTTTTCAGTGGAATGTGGGAGGAGTTCCGCTGGCGGAACGCCAGAGCAGTACAGGTTAAATAAAGGTGAAATAAATAAATAAATAAATAAAAATGAGAATGTCTAGTTTGAGAAACAGACGTCTCACAAGTCCTCAACTGGCAGCTTCATTAAATAGTACCTGCAAAACACCTCTGTCCAGTGTCTGTGTTCCTTTGCCCATATTAATCTTTTATTTTTATTGGCCAGTCTGAGATATGGCTTTTTCTTTGCAACTCTGTCTAGAAGGTCAGCATCCCGGAGTCGCCTCTTCACTGTTGACGTTGAGCTTTCATTTCTCAGAACAAGAACAGACTGACGAGTTTCAGAAGAAAGTTCTTTGTTTCTGGCCATTTTGAGCCCCACAAACAAGGACATTTCTTAGTGACCCCAAACTTTTGAACGGTAGTGTAAGTTCCCCGGTATACTCTAAGAATTTGTTCTTAACTGACTTGCCTAGTTAAATAAAGGTTAAATAAATAAATGCAAATAAAATGTACCTTGTCAGGTTCATCCTCAACAGCCACAGTGATGATATTAATGATGTGCTGGTGTTTCCTGAGCTGGTTCTTGAATGCTGCCTCCAGCTGATCATTGTACTTCATGAAGCAGACATAGGAGCTGTAGCCAGCCACCAGCATTATACTCTCATACCACATGATGGTGTTGTCCAGGAAGAAGATTATCAACATGATCAGGTCTGAAAACAATACAGATGTTAATTCATCATAAGTAAGGGGTTAGAGAACACAGTAAGAGGTTAGAGGTTAGAGAACACAGTAAGAGGTTAGAGGTTAGAGAACACAGTAAGAGGTTAGAGGTTAGAGAACACAGTAAGAGGTTAGAGGTTAGAGGACACAGTAAGAGGTTAGAGGTTAGAGAACACAGTAAGAGGTTAGAGAACACAGTAAGAGGTTAGAGGTTAGAGAACACAGTAAGAGGTTAGAGAACACAGTAAGAGGTTAGAGGTTAGAGAACACAGTAAGAGGTTAGAGAACACAGTAAGAGGTTAGAGGACACGGTTAGAGGTTAGAGAACACAGCAAGAGGTTAGAGAACACAGTAAGAGGTTAGAGGTTAGAGAACACAGTAAGAGGTTAGAGGTTAGAGAACACAGTAAGAGGTTAGAGAACACAGTAAGAGGTTAGAGGTTAGAGAACACAGCAAGAGGTTAGAGAACACAGTAAGAGGTTAGAGAACACAGTAAGAGGTTAGAGGTTAGAGAACACAGTAAGAGGTTAGAGAACACAGTAAGAGGTTAGAGGTTAGAGAACACAGTAAGAGGTTAGAGAACACAGTAAGAGGTTAGAGGTTAGAGGACACAGTAAGAGGTTAGAGAACACAGTAAGAGGTTAGAGGTTAGAGAACACAGTTAGAGGTTAGAGAACACAGTTAGAGGTTAGAGAACACAGTTAGAGGTTAGAGGTTAGAGAACACAGTTAGAGGTTAGAGGACACAGTAAGAGGTTAGAGAACACGGTTAGAGGTTAGAGAACACAGTAAGAGGTTAGAGAACACAGTAAGAGGTTAGAGGTTAGAGAACACAGTAAGAGGTTAGAGGTTAGAGGTTAGAGAACACAGCAAGAGGTTAGAGGTTAGAGAACACAGTAAGAGGTTAGAGGTTAGAGGTTAGAGAACACAGCAAGAGGTTAGAGGTTAGAGGTTAGAGAACACAGCAAGAGGTTAGAGGTTAGAGAACACAGTAAGAGGTTAGAGGTTAGAGAACACAGTTAGAGGTTAGAGAACACAGTAAGAGGTTAGAGGTTAGAGAACACAGCAAGAGGTTAGAGAACACAGTAAGAGGTTAGAGAACACAGTAAGAGGTTAGAGGTTAGAGAACACAGTAAGAGGTTAGAGAACACAGTAAGAGGTTAGAGGTTAGAGAACACAGTAAGAGGTTAGAGAACACAGTAAGAGGTTAGAGGTTAGAGGACACAGTAAGAGGTTAGAGAACACAGTAAGAGGTTAGAGGTTAGAGAACACAGTTAGAGGTTAGAGAACACAGTTAGAGGTTAGAGGTTAGAGAACACAGTTAGAGGTTAGAGGACACAGTAAGAGGTTAGAGAACACGGTTAGAGGTTAGAGAACACAGTAAGAGGTTAGAGAACACAGTAAGAGGTTAGAGGTTAGAGAACACAGTAAGAGGTTAGAGGTTAGAGGTTAGAGAACACAGCAAGAGGTTAGAGGTTAGAGAACACAGTAAGAGGTTAGAGGTTAGAGGTTAGAGAACACAGCAAGAGGTTAGAGGTTAGAGAACACAGCAAGAGGTTAGAGGTTAGAGAACACAGTAAGAGGTTAGAGGTTAGAGAACACAGTTAGAGGTTAGAGAACACAGTAAGAGGTTAGAGGTTAGAGAACACAGTAAGAGGTTAGAGGTTAGAGAACACAGTAAGAGGTTAGAGTACACAGTAAGAGGTTAGAGAACACAGTAAGAGGTTAGAGAACACAGTAAGAGGTTAGAGGTTAGAGAACACAGTAAGAGGTTAGAGGTTAGAGAACACAGTTAGAGGTTAGAGAACACAGTAAGAGGTTAGAGGTTAGAGAACACAGTAAGAGGTTAGAGGTTAGAGAACACAGTAAGAGGTTAGAGGTTAGAGAACACAGTAAGAGGTTAGAGAACACAGTAAGAGGTTAGAGAACACAGTAAGAGGTTAGAGGTTAGAGAACACAGTAAGAGGTTAGAGGTTAGAGGTTAGAGAACACAGTAAGAGGTTAGACAACACAGCAAGAGGTTAGAGGTTAGAGAACACAGTAAGAGGTTAGAGAACACAGTAAGAGGTTAGAGAACACAGTAAGAGGTTAGAGGTTAGAGAACACAGTAAGAGGTTAGAGAACACAGTAAGAGGTTAGAGAACACAGTAAGAGGTTAGAGGTTAGAGGTTAGAGAACACAGTAAGAGGTTAGAGGTTAGAGAACACAGTAAGAGGTTAGAGGTTAGAGAACACAGTAAGAGGTTAGAGGTTAGAGAACACAGTAAGAGGTTAGAGGTTAGAGAACACAGTAAGAGGTTAGAGGTTAGAGAACACAGTAAGAGGTTAGAGAACACAGTAAGAGGTTAGAGGTTAGAGAACACAGTAAGAGGTTAGAGGTTAGAGGTTAGAGGACACAGTAAGAGGTTAGAGGACACGGTTAGAGGTTAGAGGACACGGTTAGAGGTTAGAGGACACAGTAAGAGGTTAGAGAACACAGTAAGAGGTTAGAGGTTAGAGAACACAGTAAGAGGTTAGAGGTTAGAGAACACAGTAAGAGGTTAGAGGTTAGAGGTTAGAGGACACAGTAAGAGGTTAGAGGACACGGTTAGAGGTTAGAGGACACGGTTAGAGGTTAGAGGACACAGTAAGAGGTTAGAGGACACAGCAAGAGGTTAGAGGTTAGAGAACACAGTTAGAGGTTAGAGGTTAGAGAACACAGTTAGAGGTTAGAGAACACAGTAAGAGGTTAGAGAACACAGTAAGAGATTAGAGAACACAGTAAGAGGTTAGAGAACACAGCAAGAGGTTAGAGAACACAGTAAGAGGTTAGAGGTTAGAGAACACAGTAAGAGGTTAGAGGTTAGAGAACACAGTAAGAGGTTAGAGGTTAGAGAACACAGTAAGAGGTTAGAGTACACAGTAAGAGGTTAGAGGTTAGAGGTTAGAGGACACAGTAAGAGGTTAGAGGTTGGAGAACACAGTAAGAGGTTAGAGAACACAGTAAGAGGTTAGAGGTTAGAGGTTAGAGGACACAGTAAGAGGTTAGAGGTTAGAGAACACAGTAAGAGGTTAGAGTACACAGTAAGAGGTTAGAGGTTAGAGAACACAGCAAGAGGTTAGAGGTTAGAGAACACAGTAAGAGGTTAGAGGTTAGAGGTTAGAGGACACAGTAAGAGGTTAGAGGTTAGAGAACACAGCAAGAGGTTAGAGAACACAGTAAGAGGTTAGAGGACACAGTAAGAGGTTAGAGGTTAGAGAACACAGTAAGAGGTTAGAGGTTAGAGAACACAGTAAGAGGTTAGATGTTAGAGAACACAGTAAGAGGTTAGAGGTTAGAGAACACAGTAAGAGGTTAGAGAACACAGTAAGAGGTTAGAGGTTAGAGAACACAGTAAGAGGTTAGAGAACACAGTAAGAGGTTAGAGGTTAGAGGACACAGTAAGAGGTTAGAGAACACAGTAAGAGGTTAGAGGTTAGAGAACACAGTTAGAGGTTAGAGAACACAGTTAGAGGTTAGAGAACACAGTTAGAGGTTAGAGGTTAGAGAACACAGTTAGAGGTTAGAGGACACAGTAAGAGGTTAGAGAACACGGTTAGAGGTTAGAGAACACAGTAAGAGGTTAGAGAACACAGTAAGAGGTTAGAGGTTAGAGAACACAGTAAGAGGTTAGAGAACACAGTAAGAGGTTAGAGGTTAGAGGTTAGAGGACACAGTAAGAGGTTAGAGGACACGGTTAGAGGTTAGAGGACACGGTTAGAGGTTAGAGGACACAGTAAGAGGTTAGAGAACACAGTAAGAGGTTAGAGGTTAGAGAACACAGTAAGAGGTTAGAGGTTAGAGAACACAGTAAGAGGTTAGAGGTTAGAGGTTAGAGGACACAGTAAGAGGTTAGAGGACACGGTTAGAGGTTAGAGGACACGGTTAGAGGTTAGAGGACACAGTAAGAGGTTAGAGGACACAGCAAGAGGTTAGAGGTTAGAGAACACAGTTAGAGGTTAGAGGTTAGAGAACACAGTTAGAGGTTAGAGAACACAGTAAGAGGTTAGAGAACACAGTAAGAGGTTAGAGAACACAGTAAGAGGTTAGAGAACACAGCAAGAGGTTAGAGAACACAGTAAGAGGTTAGAGGTTAGAGGTTAGAGAACACAGTAAGAGGTTAGAGGTTAGAGAACACAGTAAGAGGTTAGAGGTTAGAGAACACAGTAAGAGGTTAGAGTACACAGTAAGAGGTTAGAGGTTAGAGGTTAGAGGACACAGTAAGAGGTTAGAGGTTAGAGAACACAGTAAGAGGTTAGAGAACACAGTAAGAGGTTAGAGGTTAGAGGTTAGAGGACACAGTAAGAGGTTAGAGGTTAGAGAACACAGTAAGAGGTTAGAGTACACAGCAAGAGGTTAGAGGTTAGAGAACACAGTAAGAGGTTAGAGGTTAGAGGTTAGAGGACACAGTAAGAGGTTAGAGGTTAGAGAACACAGCAAGAGGTTAGAGAACACAGTAAGAGGTTAGAGGACACAGTAAGAGGTTAGAGGTTAGAGAACACAGTAAGAGGTTAGAGGTTAGAGAACACAGTAAGAGGTTAGAGGTTAGAGAACACAGTAAGAGGTTAGAGGTTAGAGAACACAGTAAGAGGTTAGAGAACACAGTAAGAGGTTAGAGGTTAGAGAACACAGTAAGAGGTTAGAGAACACAGTAAGAGGTTAGAGGACACAGTAAGAGGTTAGAGGTTAGAGAACACAGTAAGAGGTTAGAGGTTAGAGAACACAGTAAGAGGTTACGTAAATTGTCATGTTGTGATTGAGATCGACTGTTGTCTCCAACTATATGCAAGTGAGTGCTGGCCTTTATCCTTAAATGTTTTGTGATTGAGATCGACTGTTGTCTCCAACTATATGCAGTGAGTGCTGGCATTTATCCTTAAATGTTTTGTGATTGAGATCGACTGTTGTCTCCAAGCACACTATCATTTATTTATGAGTGGAGCCTCTTCTCTCCCGTCCTCTGGACTCTATCTGGCCTTGATGGCCACATATACTCTTAATCTCCACCTGGTACAGCCAGAGGAATATAGCCCCTCTGAGCCAGGTTCCTCTCTACAGTAGGTTTCTTCCTTCTAGGTAGTTTCTCCTGGCCACTGTGCTCTCGCTTCTACCTTTGCTCTCCGAGGCCTACGCCGAGTTACTGTAATGAACTTTGACAACTGCTGATGTAAAAAGCGCTGAGGTGTAGCATCTGCCTTTACCTGTGATAGTATATTATTACCTATGATGTAGAAGGAGACGTCCCTGAACAGGGGCCACCAGGTGAGGTGCAGCATCTCCCTTTACCTGTGATAGGTAAATGCTGCACCTCACCTCAGGGGCTGCACCTCAGGGGCCACCAGGTGAGGTGCAGCATCTCCCTTTACCTGTGATAGTATATTATTACCTATGATGTAGAAGGAGACGTCCCTGAACAGGGGCCACCAGGTGAGGTGCAGCATCTGCCTTTACCTGTGATAGTATATTATTACCTATGATATAGAAGGAGACGTCCCTGAACAGGGGCCACCAGGTGAGGTGCAGCATCTCCCTTTACCTGTGATAGTATATTATTACCTATGATGTAGAAGGAGACGTCCCTGAACAGGGGCCACCAGGTGAGGTGCAGCATCTCCCTGGAGAAGATGGCACACATCCCGATGACAAACAGGATATTGAACACCGCCGACCCCACGATCGTCCCGATGCCCACATTGCTATGAGAGATGAACACGCCAATCAGAGAGGTGAACAGCTCCGGAGCGGAGCCTCCTGCCGCCATGAAGGTTGCCCCGGCCACGTCGTCGGAGATGGCCAGCTGGTCTGTGATGACGCCGAGCGCGGGGACAAAAAATTCGTCACACACAATGGCGAGTGAGACGAACATGTACATCATCCCGAAGATGTGGAGCGACACCCAGCCTCGTCTCCGGTCCTCCACGGAGAAGATATCAGTGGGGTAGTCTCCTTTCTGATGAGGGGCGTCCCCCGGGTCGGCAGGGGAGGATTGGGTGGTGTTGGGGACTAGATGGGTGGGTGGTGGGTTGGGCAGGGTGGGGATCTGAATGGGAGGCTCTGGGTCTACATAGATGCAGTGAACGATAGTCCGGATTGTAGTCACTGATGAGGATGATGATGATGATGATGAGACCTCAGTGGTAGTGGAGGGTGTGACATCATCTGTAGTCGTCTCAGAGTAATAATCGTACACTTCAGTTGTCATTAAATCTATAATTTCCTCCTCTTGTGTGTCAATACTGCGTCCCCCCTCCCTTAAGGTCTCCAATGCAACTTCCTCCAGGAGGGCCCCTGTCAGTCCCTCTCCATCCCCAGACCCCTCACCTATTTGGGGCAGGGCATGGGGCCAGGGTCCTGGGGAGAGCTTGGAGGTGATAGACAGCTGGTAGAGACAACACAGTAGAACACCAGATAGGAGGAATATGACTCGGCTCAGCTTCAGTCTCTTCCTTTGGGTACAATACATTTATGAAGAGATGGTGATTGTGGTGTAATTTATTTGTGAACTCACTCCTCAGCTTGAGAAGTCGTTAATTGCACCATTCAATTGGATTCAGAATACAGGGCCCTGGCAGAGTGATTCAGAACACAGGTCCCTGGCAGAGTGATTCAGAATACAGGTCCCTGGCAGAGTGATTCAGAATACAGGTCCCTGGCAGAGTGATTCAGAATACAGGTCCCTGGCAGAGTGATTCAGAATACAGGGCCCTGGCAGAGTGATTCAGAATACAGGTCCCTGGCAGAGTGATTCAGAATACAGGTCCCTGGCAGAGTGATTCAGAATACAGGTCCCTGGCAGAGTGATTCAGAATACAGGTCCCTGGCAGAGTGATTCAGAATACAGGTCCCTGGCAGAGTGATTCAGAATACAGGTCCCTGGCAGAGTGATTCAGAATACAGGTCCCTGGCAGAGTGATTCAGAATACAGGGCCCTGGCAGAGTGATTCAGAATACGGGTCCCTGGCAGAGTGATTCAGAATACAGGTCCCTGGCAGAGTGATTCAGAATACGGGTCCCTGGCAGAGTGATTCAGAATACAGGTCCCTGGCAGAGTGATTCAGAATACGGGTCCCTGGCAGAGTGATTCAGAATACAGGTCCCTGGCAGAGTGATTCAGAATACAGGTCCCTGGCAGAGTGATTCAGAATACGGGTCCCTGGCAGAGTGATTCAGAATACAGGTCCCTGGCAGAGTGATTCAGAATACGGGTCCCTGGCAGAGTGATTCAGAATACAGGTCCCTGGCAGAGTGATTCAGAATACAGGTCCCTGGCAGAGTGATTCAGAATACGGGTCCCTGGCAGAGTGATTCAGAATACAGGTCCCTGGCAGAGTGATTCAGAATACGGGTCCCTGGCAGAGTGATTCAGAATACGGGTCCCTGGCAGAGTGATTCAGAATACAGGTCCCTGGCAGAGTGATTCAGAATACGGGTCCCTGGCAGAGTGATTCAGAATACGGGTCCCTGGCAGAGTGATTCAGGGAAGAATCCAACTCCTCCCCAACCTGTTGTAAAGGAAAGGAAACACCAAGTTTGAATGAATCAGATTCCGTATGAATAAAGCATCCATTTAATCTTATTTATTATGGTCTAAATGGCTAAGCTGACCCCAGATCAGCCCTCCTACTACTCTGAGACTGGTTTATGAATATGGGCCCAGACATGACAGGTTAAGGAACAGGTGACAACAGATGAACAGTCTTTTGAATAATAAATCCTCCGTCTCTTTAATGTCAGGATAATTATTAACACATTGAGACATGAGTGTCTGGGGATAAGGAACAGGCCATGCATGTACATGTTACTATGAGTCATTAGGCTATTGCCCCCTGTTGTATTCAATAAATATGTGGCTATAGTGATCTATAGAAAGAGAGTGAAAATTAAAGATCACTACTAAGGACTGTGTGGGCTCTTCTCCGTGGCTGACGTGAGTAAGACATTTAAACGTGTTAACCCTCGCAAGGCTGCCGGCCCAGAAGGCATCCCTAGCCGTGTCCACATGCTTCAAGATGGCCACCATTGTTCCTGTACCCAAGAATGCAAAGGTAACTGAACTAAATGACTATCACCCTGTAGCACTCACTCTTGTCATAATGAAGAGCTTTGAGAGACTAGTCAAGGATCATATCACCTCCATCTAACCTGTCACCCTAGACCCACTTCAATTTGCTTACCGCCCCAATAGATCCACAGACGATGCAATCGTCATCACACTGCCCTATCCCATCTGTACAACAGGAATACCAATGTAAGAATGCTGTTCATTGACTATAGCTCAGCATTCAACACCATAGTACCTTCCAAGCTCATCATTAAGCTCGAGGCCAAGGGGCTCAAACTCCGCTCTCTGGAATTGTGTCCTGGACTTCCTGACGGGCTGCGCCCAAGTGGTGAGGGTAGGTAACAACATCTCCACTTCACTGATCCTCAACACAGGGACACCACAAGGTTGCGTGCTCAGCCCCCTCCTGTACTCCCTGTTCACCCATGACTGCGTGGCCATGGAACGTTTTAAGTTCCTTGGCGTACACATCACGGACAAACTGAAATGGTCCACCCACAAAGACAGTGTGGTGAAGAAGGCGCAACAGCGGCTCTTCAAACTCAGGAGGCTGAAGAAATTTGGCTTGTCACCTAAAACCCTCACAAACTTTTACAGAAACACAATTGAGGGCCTCCTGTCGGGCTGTATCACCGCCTGGTATGGCAACTGCACCGCCCCTAAACGCAGGGCTCTCTAGAGGGTGGTGCAGTCTGCACAAAGAATCAATGGGAGCAAACAACCTGCCCTCCAGGACACTGTCGTGGGAATTTCCTGTATTACTAAATGATGAGAGAGCAAACCACACACAAGTCAGAGTTATATTTTGAAGTCCATCTTTAATTATATATGAGCTTCACCATAGCCCTTTGACTCTCAGATCAATTCAGTGTCTATAAATGAATTCTCTGAGAGTGCTTACAAAATAATTCTTAGTATCTTTTATAGCCAAGATACACCTCTCTCAACTCACATGACGAACCACAGATCTTAGGAACATTACAAAGGGCCTTTTACTTGAAAGAGGAGTATCCCATAGCCAGATAGCATTAGCTATAAATTATCGTTCAGTTTGGTCTCTTTAGATGAGATTCTAATCTCGTTCTTGGTACCACTTAGGACCAAAACATTACCTCATCCAATGGCATATATCAATTGTCAATTCTAGATACTCCCATCTAAAATACACCCCCCCTCTTCTCCTCACTCCTGGAGAAGCTCACTAAGGGGAGTGAACCTCTAGGTCATATACTACGAAAGATAAATTCAACACATCAGAGGGGTAATACAATGGTTCCAGACACTGCCATACTCCTCCCCCCAATGGGAAAAGAAGGGAGTGACTGGATTACAGACATAGTGGAGCCCTTCACATGGTTTCACAGATGATTCACATATTACCAGAAATGTAAAAGACAAACCTGACTTCTCCCTTTCTGATATTCTGCATATTACCAGACATGTAAAAGACAAGCCTGACCTCTCCCCTCTCTGGGCCCCAAGTGACTTTTCCCTAGAGAGAAAGGAAAATGCAACTGCCAACAGTATAGTCCAAAAGAAGACATTCTAATGACAAGCATAAAGATAAATAAAACATCTTATTTATATATGTTACCTAACTAATTCTGATTCAGCTACGACAACACCTACACCACCCGATGTGACAGGAAGGCCAAAAAGATCATCAAGGACAACAACCACCCGAGCCACTGCCTGTTCACCCCGCTATCATCCAGAAGGCGAGGTCAGTACAGGTGCATCAAAGCAGGGACCGAGAGACTGAAAAACAGATTCTATCTCAAGGCCATCAGACTGTTAAACAGCCATCACTAGCACAGAGAGGCTGCTGCCTACATACTGACCTAAAATCATTGGCCACTTTAATAAACGGAACACAAGTCACTGTATTAATCCCACTTTAATTTTGTTTACAGATCTTACATTACTCATCTCATATGTATATACTGTATTTTATACTATTTACTGCATCTTGCTCGATGCCGCTCTGTCGTTGCTCATCCATATTTTTATATTTATTTATTCTTATTCCATTCCTTACTTAAATTTGTGTGTATAAGGTAGTTATTGTGGAATTGTTCATACTACTTGTTAGATATTGCTGCACTGTCGGAACTAGAAGCACAAGCATGTCGCTACACTCGCATCTGCTAACCATGTGAATATGACCAATAACATTTGATTTGATTTATAAATGCTGACAAAACATTAATATACAGTAAAGCAATGTCTTCCCATATTATATACAGTATTCTGTATCATTTTCTAAAATCACAAATGTTGCTATCATGCATAATATTTCCAATCTATTATCAAAATGTTAACATAAAATGGACAACTTCCTGGGTCCGAACAAGGAAGTTATGTAGAAGTACACTCAGTCCTACCTGAAGTTATGTAGAAGTACACTCAGTCCTACCTGAAGTTATCTAGAAGTACACTCAGTCCTACCTGAAGTTATCTAGAAGTACACTCAGTCCTACCTGAAGTTATCTAGAAGTACACTCAGTCCTACCTGAAGTTATCTAGATGTACACTCAGTCCTACCTGAAGTTATCTAGATGTAGACTCAGTCCTACCTGAAGTTATCTAGAAGTAGACTCAGTCCTACCTGAAGTTATCTAGAAGTAGACTCAGTCCTACCTGAAGTTATGTAGAAGTAGACTCAGTCCTACCTGATGAAAGGTTGTTTGGTAACAGATGAGGAGGTGTAATTTCTCCACAGCTGGGGTGCATTGGCGCAAACGGTGGAGAGGTTCACCGTAGAGCTGTAGGGTACGGTTCACGGCGGGTTCACATAGGACGCACTGCGGGACAGATAGAGGTCTTCCCAGTGGATCAGCATTATAACTAATACCCCTCTGTACCTAAAGACTTCTAATAGGATTGTCCCTATTGTCACTCTTGTGTTGATTGTCACTCTCACTCTCATTAAGCCTATAGCTATATCAACCGTTTCATTTCAATTGTTTTGATAGGCCCAATGCAAATGTTTTAATTGGTGGTATGTATTGGATTCCTATGGCATCTAGATCAATTGTCAGTTTGACATTTTTTGTGGGGGGGTTTTAATATAATAATTGGTTTCATAATAATTTAAAGAGATTATTATATAGCTTCAACTACTGATTGAAGATTGGAGCTAAAATAAGTTGAAATATAGCTACAAGCAGCAATGTAACGGGGTGCTGGCTGATGAGCAGGCTGATGAGCAGGCTGAGGAGCAGACTGATGAGCAGGCTGAGGAGCAGGCTGAGGAGCAGACTGATGAGCAGGCTGAGGAGCAGGCTGATGAGCAGGCTGAGGAGCAGGCTGAGGAGCAGACTGATGAGCAGGCTGAGCAGCAGGCTGAGGAGCAGGCTGATGAGCAGGCTGAGCAGCAGGCTGATGAGCAGGCTGAGGAGCAGGCTGAGGAGCAGACTGATGAGCAGACTGATGAGCAGGCTGATGAGCAGGCTGAGGAGCAGGCTGATGAGCAGACTGATGAGCAGACTGATGAGCAGACTGATGAGCAGACTGATGAGCAGGCTGATGAGCAGGCTGAGGAGCAGGCTGATGAGCAGACTGAGGAGCAGACTGAGGAGCAGACTGAGGAGCAGGCTGATGAGCAGACTGAGGAGCAGACTGAGGAGCAGGCTGATGAGCAGACTGAGGAGCAGACTGAGGAGCAGACTGAGGAGCAGGCTGATGAGCAGGCTGAGGAGCAGGCTGAGGAGCAGGCTGAGGAGCAGGCTGATGAGCAGACTGATGAGCAGGCTGAGCAGCAGGCTGATGAGCAGACTGATGAGCAGGCTGAGCAGCAGGCTGATGAGCAGGCTGATGAGCAGGCTGAGCAGCAGGCTGATGAGCAGGCTGAGGAGCAGGCTGAGGAGCAGACTGATGAGCAGACTGATGAGCAGGCTGATGAGCAGGCTGAGGAGCAGGCTGATGAGCAGGCTGGTGAGCAGACTGAGGAGCAGGCTGAGGAGCAGGCTGATGAGCAGACTGATGAGCAGGCTGAGCAGCAGGCTGATGAGCAGACTGATGAGCAGGCTGAGGAGCAGGCTGAGCAGCAGGCTGATGAGCAGGCTGATGAGCAGGCTGAGCAGCAGGCTGATGAGCAGGCTGATGAGCAGGCTGAGGAGCAGGCTGATGAGCAGGCTGGTGAGCAGACTGAGGAGCAGACTGAGGAGCAGACTGAGGAGCAGGCTGATGAGCAGGCTGAGGAGCAGGCTGAGGAGCAGGCTGATGAGCAGGCTGAGGAGCAAACTGAGGAGCAGGCTGAGGAGCAGACTGATGAGCAGGCTGAGGAGCAGACTGAGGAACAGGCTGATGAGCAGGCTGATGAGCAGGCTGAGGAGCAGGCTGATGAGCAGGCTGATGAGCAGGCTGATGAGCAGACTGAGGAGCAGGCTGAGGAGCAGACTGAGCAGCAGGCTGAGGAGCAGACTGAGGAGCAGGCTGATGAGCAGGCTGATGAGAGAAGATGTTAGGGGTGGTAGCTCCATTAGGGTAACATTGTGGCACCAGCAGGAGTAGTAGGTACAGTGCATTCAGAAAGTATTCAGACCACTTTACTTTTTCCACATTTTGTTACATTACAGCCTTATTCTGAAGTGGATTCAATAGTTTTTTTCCCTCATCAATCTACACACAATAACCCATAACGACATCACAATACCCCATCATGACATCACAATAACCCATAACGACATCACAAAACCCCATCATGACATCACATTACCCCATCATGACATCACAATAACCCTTAACGACATCACAAAACCCCATCATGACATCACAATACCCCATCATGACATCACAATAACCCATAACGACATCACAATACCCCATCATGACATCACAATATCCCATAACGACAAAGCAAAAACTGGTTTTTAGAAATGTTTGAACATTTAAAGATGTAATTTCACTTTTTGCAAAAATGGCAAAAAAAATGTTTTTGCTTTGTCATTATAGGGTATTGTTTGTAGATTGATGGGGGAAAAAATACTTAATCCATATTTAATCCTGCTCATTATCGAATAAGGAAGTAATGTAACATAATGTGGAGAAAGGAAAGGAATACGTTTCATTTGCTCTGTAAATGAGGAGTTTCAGACATGGAGGCCAAAGATGCTCAAATTTAAGGTCAATAACTCCTAAAAATACGTAATAGTGATGTGATTCATAATTTTGCTTATAATGTAATTTCATTCCATTTAAATTACGTTCACCAGGTGACACTGCAATCCTCTTTCTAATTTGTAGCTAAAAGGTTTTTAAAAATATTTAGTTGCACGCTAAGTTTTTGGAGGGAATGCTCAAGGGAATGTTTATCTTTGTAATAAGTGATTTTCAAGACGGTAACACCAATGACAAACACTGAGGGACACATACAGTACCAGTCGAAAGTTTGGACACACCTACTCATTCTAGGGTTTTTCTTTATTTTTACTATTTTCTACATTGTAGAATAATAGTGAAGACATCAAAACTATGAAATAACACATATGGAATCATGTAGTAACCAAAAAAGCATTAAACCAATTAAAATGTATTTTATATTTGAGATTCTTCAAAATAGCCTCCCTTTGCCTTGATGACAGCTTTGCACACTCTAAAATATATTTAGATTTTTTTAACACTTTTTTGGTTACTACGTGATTCCATATGTGTCATTTCATAGTTTTCATGTCTTCACTATTATTCTACAATGTAAAAATCTTTGAAAAAATTAAAATCCCTTTAATAAGTAGGTGTCCTAAAACTATTGACCGGTAGTGTAGATATATAATATATATAATAATATAATAATAATAATAATAATAATATATAGTGTAGATATATCTGACCCTATGTAGCCAGGTCCCATCTACTATCCTTCTGACCCTATGCAGCCAGGTCCCATCTACTATCCTTCTGACCCTATGTAGCCAGGTCCCATCTACTATCCTTCTGACCCTATGTAGCCAGGTCCCATCTACTATCCTTCTGACCCTATGCAGCCAGGTCCCATCTACTATCCTTCTGACCCTATGCAGCCAGGTCCCATCTACTATCCTTCTGACCCTATGTAGCCAGGTCCCATCTACTATCCTTCTGACCCTATGTAGCCAGGTCCCATCTACTATCCTTCTGACCCTATGTAGCCAGGTCCCATCTACTATCCTTCTGACCCTATGTAGCCAGGTCCCATCTACTATCCTTCTGACCCTATGTAGCCAGGTCCCATCTATTATCCTTCTGACCCTATGCAGCCAGGTCCCATCTACTATCCTTCTGACCCTATGTAGCCAGGTCCCATCTACTATCCTTCTGACCCTATGTAGCCAGGTCCATCTACTATCCTTCTGACCCTATGTAGCCAGGTCCCATCTACTATCCTTCTGACCCTATGTAGCCAGGTCCCATCTACTATCCTTCTGACCCTATGTAGCCAGGTCCCATCTACTATCCTTCTGACCCTATGCAGCCAGGTCCCATCTACTATCCTTCTGACCCTATGTAGCCAGGTCCCATCTACTATCCTTCTGACCCTATGTAGCCAGGTCCCATCTACTATCCTTCTGACCCTATGTAGCCAGGTCCCATCTACTATCCTTCTGACCCTATGCAGCCAGGTCCCATCTACTATCCTTCTGACCCTATGTAGCCAGGTCCCATCTACTATCCTTCTGACCCTATGTAGCCAGGTCCCATCTACTATCCTTCTGACCCTATGTAGCCAGGTCCCATCTACTATCCTTCTGACCCTATGTAGCCAGGTCCCATCTACTATCCTTCTGACCCTATGTAGCCAGGTCCCATCTACTATCCTTCTGACCCTATGTAGCCAGGTCCCATCTACTATCCTTCTGACCCTATGTAGCCAGGTCCCATCTACTATCCTTCTGACCCTATGTAGCCAGGTCCCATCTACTATCCTTCTGACCCTATGTAGCCAGGTCCCATCTACTATCCTTCTGACCCTATGTAGCCAGGTCCATCTACTATCCTTCTGACCCTATGTAGCCAGGTCCCATCTACTATCCTTCTGACCCTATGTAGCCAGGTCCCATCTACTATCCTTCTGACCCTATGTAGCCAGGTCCCATCTACTATCCTTCTGACCCTATGTAGCCACGTCCCATCTACTATCCTTCTGACCCTATGTAACCAGGTCCCATCTACTATCCTTCTGACCCTATGTAGCCAGGTCCCATCTACTATCCTTCTGACCCTATGTAGCCAGGTCCCATCTACTATCCTTCTGACCCTATGCAGCCAGGTCCCATCTACTATCCTTCTGACCCTATGTAGCCAGGTCCCATCTACTATCCTTCTGACCCTATGTAGCCAGGTCCCATCTACTATCCTTCTGACCCTATGTAGCCAGGTCCCATCTACTATCCTTCTGACCCTATGCAGCCAGGTCCCATCTACTATCCTTCTGACCCTATGTAGCCAGGTCCCATCTACTATCCTTCTGACCCTATGTAGCCAGGTCCCATCTACTATCCTTCTGACCCTATGCAGCCAGGTCCCATCTACTATCCTTCTGACCCTATGTAGCCAGGTCCATCTACTATCCTTCTGACCCTATGCAGCCAGGTCCCATCTACTATCCTTCTGACCCTATGTAGCCAGGTCCCATCTACTATCCTTCTGACCCTATGTAGCCAGGTCCCATCTACTATCCTTCTGACCCTATGTAGCCAGGTCCCATCTACTATCCTTCTGACCCTATGCAGCCAGGTCCCATCTACTATCCTTCTGACCCTATGTAGCCAGGTCCCATCTACTATCCTTCTGACCCTATGTAGCCAGGTCCCATCTACTATCCTTCTGACCCTATGTAGCCAGGTCCCATCTACTATCCTTCTGACCCTATGCAGCCAGGTCCCATCTACTATCCTTCTGACCCTATGTAGCCAGGTCCCATCTACTATCCTTCTGACCCTATGTAGCCAGGTCCCATCTACTATCCTTCTGACCCTATGTAGCCAGGTCCCATCTACTATCCTTCTGACCCTATGTAGCCAGGTCCCATCTACTATCCTTCTGACACTATGTAGCCAGGTCCCATCTACTATCCTTCTGACCCTATGTAGCCAGGTCCCATCTACTATCCTTCTGACCCTATGTAGCCAGGTCCCATCTACTATCCTTCTGACCCTATGTAGCCAGGTCCCATCTACTATCCTTCTGACCCTATGTAGCCAGGTCCCATCTACTATCCTTCTGACCCTATGTAGCCAGGTCCCATCTACTATCCTTCTGACCCTATGCAGCCAGGTCCCATCTACTATCCTTCTGACCCTATGTAGCCAGGTCCCATCTACTATCCTTCTGACCCTATGTAGCCAGGTCCCATCTACTATCCTTCTGACCCTATGTAGCCAGGTCCCATCTACTATCCTTCTGACCCTATGTAGCCAGGTCCCATCTACTATCCTTCTGACCCTATGTAGCCAGGTCCCATCTACTATCCTTCTGACCCTATGTAGCCAGGTCCCATCTACTATCCTTCTGACCCTATGTAGCCAGGTCCCATCTACTATCCTTCTGACCCTATGTAGCCAGGTCCCATCTACTATCCTTCTGACCCTATGTAGCCAGGTCCCATCTACTATCCTTCTGACCCTATGTAGCCAGGTCCCATCTACTATCCTTCTGACCCTATGTAGCCAGGTCCCATCTACTATCCTTCTGACCCTATGCAGCCAGGTCCCATCTACTATCCTTCTGACCCTATGTAGCCAGGTCCCATCTACTATCCTTCTGACCCTATGCAGCCAGGTCCCATCTACTATCCTTCTGACCCTATGTAGCCAGGTCCCATCTACTATCCTTCTGACCCTATGTAGCCAGGTCCCATCTACTATCCTTCTGACCCTATGTAGCCAGGTCCCATCTACTATCCTTCTGACCCTATGTAGCCAGGTCCCATCTACTATCCTTCTGACCCTATGTAGCCAGGTCCATCTACTATCCTTCTGACCCTATGTAGCCAGGTCCCATCTACTATCCTTCTGACCCTATGTAGCCAGGTCCCATCTACTATCCTTCTGACCCTATGTAGCCAGGTCCATCTACTATCCTTCTGACCCTATGTAGCCAGGTCCCATCTACTATCCTTCTGACCCTATGTAGCCAGGTCCCATCTACTATCCTTCTGACCCTATGTAGCCAGGTCCCATCTACTATCCTTCTGACCCTATGTAGCCAGGTCCATGTACTATCCTTCTGACCCTATGTAGCCAGGTCCCATCTACTATCCTTCTGACCCTATGTAGCCAGGTCCCATCTACTATCCTTCTGACCCTATGTAGCCAGGTCCCATCTACTATCCTTCTGACCCTATGCAGCCAGGTCCCATCTACTATCCTTCTGACCCGATGTAGCCAGGTCCCATCTACTATCCTTCTGACCCTATGTAGCCAGGTCCCATCTACTATCCTTCTGACCCTATGTAGCCAGGTCCCATCTACTATCCTTCTGACCCTATGTAGCCAGGTCCCATCTACTATCCTTCTGACCCTATGTAGCCAGGTCCCATCTACTATCCTTCTGACCCTATGTAGCCAGGTCCCATCTACTATCCTTCTGACCCTATGCAGCCAGGTCCCATCTACTATCCTTCTGACCCTATGTAGCCAGGTCCCATCTACTATCCTTCTGACCCTATGTAGCCAGGTCCCATCTACTATCCTTCTGACCCTATGTAGCCAGGTCCATCTACTATCCTTCTGACCCTATGCAGCCAGGTCCCATCTACTATCCTTCTGACCCTATGTAGCCAGGTCCATCTACTATCCTTCTGACCCTATGCAGCCAGGTCCCATCTACTATCCTTCTGACCCTATGCAGCCAGGTCCATCTACTATCCTTCTGACCCTATGTAGCCAGGTCCATCTACTATCCTTCTGACCCTATGCAGCCAGGTCCCATCTACTATCCTTCTGACCCTATGCAGCCAGGTCCCATCTACTATCCTTCTGACCCTATGTAGCCAGGTCCCATCTACTATCCTTCTGACCCTATGCAGCCAGGTCCCATCTACTATCCTTCTGACCCTATGTAGCCAGGTCCATCTACTATCCTTCTGACCCTATGTAGCCAGGTCCCATCTACTATCCTTCTGACCCTATGCAGCCAGGTCCCATCTACTATCCTTCTGACCCTATGCAGCCAGGTCCCATCTACTATCCTTCTGACCCTATGTAGCCAGGTCCCATCTACTATCCTTCTTTATAAACATGTTTTATTTCACCTTTATTTAACCAGGTAGGCCAGTTGAGAACAAGTTCTCATTTACAACTGCGACCTGGTCAAGATAAAGCAAAGCAGTGCGACACAAACAACAACAAAGAGTTACACAGGGAATAAACAAGCGTACAGTCAATAACACAATAGAAAAATCTATATACAGTGTGAGCAAATGAGATAAGGCAATAAATAGACCATAGTGGCAAAATAATTACAATTTAGCAATGAAACACTGGAGTGATAGATGTGCAGAAGATGAATGTGCAAGTAGAGATACTGGGGTGCAAAGAGCAAAAATATATAACAATATGGGGATGAGGTAGTTGGGTGGGCTATTTACAGGTGCAGTGATTGGTAAGCTGCTCTGACAGCTGGTGCTTAAAGTTAGAGGGAGATATGAGTCTCCAGCTTCAGTGATTTTTGCAATTCGTTCCAGTCATTGGCAGCAGAGAACTGGAAGGAATGGCGGCCAAACGAGGTATTGGCTTTGGGGATGACCAGAGAGATATACCTGCTGGAGGACTTGCTATGGGTGAGTGTTGCTATGGTAACCATTGAGCTGAGATAAGACAGGGCTTAACCTAGCAAAGACTTATAGATGACCTTGAGCCAGTGGTTTTGGCGATGAATATGTAGCGAGGGCCAGCCAACGAGAGCATACAGGTCGCAGTGGTGGGTGGTATATGGGGCTTTGGTGACAAAACGGATGGCACTGTGATAGACTGCATCCAGTTGGCTGAGTAGAGTGTTGGAGGCTATTTTGTAAATGACATCGCCGAAGTCAAGGATCGGTAGGATAGTCAGTTTTACGAGGGTCTGTTTGGCAGCATGAGTGAAGGAGGCTTTGTTGTGAAATAGAAAGCCGATTCTAGATTTAATTTTGGATTGGAGATGCTTAATGTGAGTCTGGAAGGAGAGTTTACAGTCTAACCAGACACCTAGGTATTTATAGTTGTCCACATATTTTAAGTCAGAACCGTCCAGAGTAGTGATGCTAGTCGGGCGGGCGGGTGCGGGCAGCGATCGGTTGAAAGCATGCATTTAGTTTTACTAGCATTTAGGAACAGTTGGAGGCCAGTTACAGGTTTGTTAACACAGTGTCCAGAGAATCAAATCAAATTAAATAAAATTTTATTTGTCACATACACATGGTTAGCAGATGGTAATGCGAGTGTAGCGAAATGCTTGTGCTTCTTGTTCCGACAATGTAGTAATAACCAACGAGTAATCTAACCTAACAATTCACAACTACTACCTTATACACACACAAGTATAAAGGGATGAAGAATATGTAAATAAAAATATATGAATGAGTGATGGTACAGAACGGCATAGGCAAGATGCAGTAGATGGTATCGAGTACAGTATATACATATGAGATGAGTAATGTAGGGTATGTAAACATTATATTAAGGGCCAGAAGTATAAGAGACGCTATGCAGCCAGGTCCCATCTACTTTTTAAGTCCTCGCATGTGTGGCTTGTTTGATGTCTGCTGTGAAGGAAGACCACAACAAGTCAACTACTTGATTGATGCTGGATTGTCCTCCAGCAAAGGCAGCAGCGCAGTCATCAACTACATGCACCATTTCTTCACCAACTACGGAGTTGCGAAACACGTGTGGACCTGAATCGTGATAACTGCAGTGGACAAACAAGAACACGGTGCCTTCATATAGCCTTCATATAGCCTTCATATAGCCTTCATATAGCCTTCATATAGCCTTCATATAGCCTTCATATAGCCTTCATATAGCCTACAGTGTGATAGCTTCATATAGCCTTCATATAGCCTTCATATAGCCTTCATATAGCCTTCATATAGCCTTCATATAGCCTTCATATAGCCTTCATATAGCCTACAGTGTGATAGCTTACATATAGCCTACAGTGGGATAGCTTCATATAGCTTCATATAGCCTTCATATAGCCTACAGTGGGATAGCTTCATATAACCTTCATATAGCCTTCATATAGCCTACAGTGGGATAGCTTCATATAGCCTTCATATAGCCTACAGTGGGATAGCTTCATATAGCCTTCATATAGCCTTCATATAGCCTTCATATAGCCTACAGTGGGATAGCTTCATATAGCCTTCATATAGCCTACAGTGGGATAGCTTCATATAGCCTTCATATAGCCTTCATATAGCCTACAGTGGGATAGCTTCATATAGCCTTCATATAGCCTACAGTGGGATAGC
Organism: Salvelinus namaycush; assembly: GCF_016432855.1. Classification (NCBI taxonomy): domain Eukaryota; kingdom Metazoa; phylum Chordata; class Actinopteri; order Salmoniformes; family Salmonidae; genus Salvelinus; species Salvelinus namaycush. The sequence goes on from NW_024060031.1 coordinate 67,644, forward strand.
TTCATATAGCCTTCATATAGCCTACAGTGGGATAGCTTCATATAGCCTTCATATAGCCTACAGTGGGATAGCTTCATATAGCCTTCATATAGCCTACAGTGGGATAGCTTCATATAGCCTTCATATAGCCTTCATATAGCCTTCATATAGCTTCATATAGCCTTCATATAGCCTACAGTGTGATAGCTTCATATAGCCTTCATATAGCCTACAGTGGGATAGCTTCATATAGCCTTCATATAGCCTACAGTGTGATAGCTTCATATAGCCTTTATATAGCCTACAGCGCGATAGCCTATTTTTGCCTTCAACATACAGTGCATTCGGAAAGTATTCAGACCCCTTCACTTTTTCCACATTTTGTTACGTTATTCTAAAATGGATTACATGCTTTTATTCAGAATCTAACAATAACCCCATAATGACGAAGAAAAAACAATTGTAAAAACACAAAATTCACATTTACATAAGTATTCAGACCCTTTACTCAGTACTTTGTTGAATCAACTTCGGGAGCGATTACAGCCTCAAGTCTTCTTCGGTATGAAGCTACAAGTTTGGTACACCTGTATTTGGGGAATTTCTCAAATTCTTCTCTGCAGATCCTCTCAAGCTCTGTCAGGTTTGATGGGGGGCGTCGCTGCACAACCATTTTCATGTCTCTCCAGAGATGTTCGATCATGTTCAAGTCCGGGCTCTGGCTGGGCCACTCAAGGACATTCAGAGACATGTCCCGAAGTCACTCCTGCGTTGTCTTGGATTTGTGCTTAGGGTCGTTTTCCTTTTGGAAGGTGAACCTTCACCCAAGTCTGAGGTCCTGTGCACTCTGGAGCAAGATTTCATCAAGGATCTCTTTCTACTTTGCTTCGTTTATCTTTCACTCAATCCTGACTAGTCTCCCAGTCCCTGCCGCTGAAAAACATCACCACAGCACGATGCTGCCACCACAGTACTTCACTGTGGGGACGGTGCCAGGCTTCTTCCAGACGTGATGCTTGGCATTCAGGCGAAAGAGTTCAATCTTGGTTTCATCACACCAGAGAAACTTGTTTCTCATGGTCAAAGTCCTTTAGGTGCCTTTTGGCAAACTCCAAGTCGGCTGTCATTTGCCTTTCACTGAGGAGTGGCTTCCGTCTGTCCACTCTACCATAAAGGCCTGATTGGTGGAGTGCTGCAGGGATGGTTGTCCTTCTGGAAGTTTCTCCCATCTCCACAGAATAACTCTGGAGCTCTGTCAGAGTGACTATTGGGTTCTTGGACACCTCCCTGACCAAGGCCCTTCTCCCCCATTGCTCAATTTGGCCAAGCGGCCAGCTCTAAGAAGAGTCTTGGTGGTTCCAAACTTCTTCCATTAAAGAATGATGGAGGCCACTGTGTTCTTGGGGACATTTTTTGGTACCCTTCCCCAGATCTGTGCCTCGACACAATCCTGTCTCTGAGCTCTACGGACAATTCCTTTGACCTCATCGCTTGGCTTTTGCTCTGACATGCACTGTCAAATGTAGGACCTTATATAGACAGGTGTGTGCCTTTCCAAATCTTGTCCAATTAATTTCATTTACAACAGGTGAACTCCAAACAAGTTGAAGAAACATCTCAAGGATGATCAATGGAAACAGGATGCACCTGAGCTCAATTTCTAGTCTCATAGCAAAGGGTCTGAATACTTATGTAAATAGGGTATTTCAGTTTGAGTTTTGTTTAATCAATTTGCAAACATTTTTAAAAACCAGTTCTTGCTTCGTAATTATGGGGTATTGTGTGTGTAGATCGATGAGGGACACATTTTATTTAATACATTTTAGAATAAGGCTGTAACGTAACAAATGTGGAAAAGGTGAAGGGATATGAATACATTCCGAATTCACTGTTTAGCCTACAGTGCAATATAACCTTACAGGCTCTGAATGGCCAGAACCAAAGAACTTTCTTCTGAAACTCATCAGTCTATTCTTGTTCTGATTAATGAAGGCTATACCAGGCGAGAAATTGCCAAGAAGCTGAAGATCTCGTACACCGCTGTATACTACTCCCTTCACAGAACACTGCAAACTGGCTCTAACCAGAATAGAAAGAGGAGTGGGAGGCCCCGGCGCACAACTGAGGAAGAGGACAAGTACATTAGAGTGTCTAGTTTGAGATACAGACGCCTCACAAGTCCGCAACTGGCAGCTTCATTAAATAGTACCCGCAAAATACCAGTCTCAACGTCAACAGTGAAGAGCTGACTCCGGGATGCTGACCTTCTAGGCAGAGTTGCAAAGAAAAAGCCATATCTCAGACTGGCCAAAAAAAAACTAAAAATTAAGATGTGCAAAAGAACACAGACACTGGACAGAGGAACTCTGCCTAGAAAGCAGGAAGCCCCAGTGACTCTGTCTATAAAAAAGATGAAGCAGATGCTAAACTACAGGACTGTTTTGCTAGCACAGACTGGAAAATTCCAGGATTCTTCCAATGACATTGAGGAGTACACCACATCAGTCACTGGCTTTATCAATAAGTGTGTCACGGTCGTCTTGAGGTGAATGAATGGACCAAGGCGCAGCGTGATATGAATACATCTTCTTTTATTTTACGACGAAGATGAACACGAAACGAAACACTTATACAAACTATACAAAACAACAAACAACCGTGAAGCTACAAACGAAAGTGCACACACAAGCTACTTACGTTCAACATAGACAATCTCCCACAATCACCTAAAGCCTATGGCTGCCTTAAATATGGCTCCCAATCAGAGACAATTAATGACATCTGTCTCTGATTGAGAACCAAACCAGGCAACCATAGACTTTCCTAGAACTCTCTCCTGAACACAACCCCATACACTATACAACACCCCCTAAACAATACACACACCCTAAACTAGACAAAACACACAAACTTCCCATGTCACACCCTGACCTAACTAAAATAATAAAGAAAACAAAGAATACTAAGGCCAGGGCGTGACATAACCCCCCCCTCAAGGTGCGAACTCCGGACGCACCAGCATAAAGTCTAGGGGAGGGTCTGGGTGGGCGTCTGTCCACGGTGGCGGCTCTGGCGCTGGTCGTGGTCCCCACCCCACCATAGTCACTACCCGCTTTCGTATCCTCCTCCAAATTAACCCCACTGGATTAAGGGGCAGCACCGGACTAAGTGGCAGCACCGGACTAAGGGGCAGCACCGGACTAAGGGGCAGCACCGGACTAAGGGGCAGCACCAGGATAAGGGGCAGCACCAGGATAAGGGGCAGCACCAGGATAAGGGGCAGCTCCGGACTGAGGGACGGCAGCTCCGGACTGAGGGACAACACCGGACTGGCTGGCGGATCCTGGCTGGCTGGCTCTGGCGGATCCTGGCTGGCTGGCTCTGGCGGATCCTGGCTGGCTGGCTCTGGCGGATCCTGGCTGGCTGGCTCTGGCGGATCCTGGCTGGCTGGCTCTGGTGGATCCTGGCTGGATGACGGCTCTGGCTGGTCATGGCTGGATGATGGCTCTGGCTGGTCATGGCTGGATGACGGCTCTAGCTGGTCATGGCTGGATGACGGCTCTAGCTGGTCATGGCTGGATGACGGCTCTGGCTGGTCATGGCTCGCTGACGGCTCTGGCTGGTCATGGCTCGCTGACGGCTCTGGCTGGTCATGGCTCGCTGACGGCTCTGGCTGGTCATGGCTCGCTGACGGCTCTGGCTGGTCATGGCTCGCTGACGGCTCTGGCTGATCCGGTCTGGCGGAAGGCTCTGGCTGATCCGGTCTGGCGGAAGGCTCTGGCTGATCCGGTCTGGCGTAAGGCTCTGGCTGATCCTGTCTGGCGGAAGGCTCTAGCGGCTCCTGTCTGGCGGACGGCTCTAGCGGCTCCTGTCTGGCGGACGGCTCTGTAGGCTCATGGCAGACGGGCGGCTTTGCAGGCTCATGGCAGACGGGCGGCTTTGAAGGCTCAATACAGACGGGCAGCTCATGCGGCGTAGGGCAGACGGACAGTTCAGACGCCGTTGGGCAGACGGGCAATTCGGGCGCCGTTGGGCAGACGGGCAGTTCAGGCCGGCTGAGACGCACTGTAGGCCTGGTGCGTGGTGCCGGAACTGGAGGTACCGGGCTAAGGACATGCACCTTCAGGCTAGTGCGGGGAACAACAACAGGGCACACTGGACTCTCAAGGCGTACTATAGGCCTGGTGCGTGGTACCGGCACTGGTGGTACCGGGCTGAGGGCACGCACATCAGGGCGAGTACGGGGAGAAGGAACAGTGCGTACAGGGCTCTGGAGACGCACAGGAGGCTTAGTGCGTGGTGCTGGAACTGGTGGTACTGGACTGGAGACACGCACCATAGGAAGAGTGCGTGGAGGAGGAACAGGGCTCTGGAAACGCACTGGAAGCCTGGTGCGTGGAGTAGGCACTGGTGGTACTGGGCTGGGGCGGGGAGGTGGCACCGGAAATACCGGACCGTGCAGGCGTACTGGCTCCCTTGAGCATTGAGCCTGCCCAACCTTACCTGGTTGAATGCTCCCCGTCGCCCGACCAGTGCGGGGAGGTGGAATAACCCGCACCGGGCTATGTAGGCGAACCGGGGACACCATGCGTAAGGCTGGTGCCATGTAAACCGGCCCGAGGAGACGCACTGGTGGCCAGATATGTAGGGCCGGCTTCATGACATCCGGCTCAATACTCAATCTAGCCCTGCCAGTGCGGGGAGGTGGAATAACCCGCACCGGGCTATGCACACGTACAGGAGACACCGTGCGCTCTACTGCGTAACACGGTGTCTGCCCGTACTCCCGCTCTCCACGGTTAGCCTGGGAAGTGGGCGCAGGTCTCCTACCTGCCCTCGGCCCACTACCTCTTAGCCCCCCCCCAATACATTTTTGGGGTTTGCTCACAGGCTTCCTTGCTAGTCGCGTACCCTCATAACTTCGGTTCCTCTCTCCGGTTGCCTCTGCTCTCCTAATCGCCTCCAGCTGTTCCCATGGAAGGCGATCTCTTCCAGCTCGGATCTCCTCCCATGTGTAGCAACCCTTGCCGTCCAATACATCCTCCCATGTCCACGAGTCCTGGTTACTTTGCCGCTGTTGTTGGTTCCGCTCACGATGCTTGATCCATGTGTGGTGGGAGATTCTGTCACGGTCGTCTTGAGGTGAATGAATGGACCAAGGCGCAGCGTGATATGAATACATCTTCTTTTATTTTACGACGAAGATGAACACGAAACGAAACACTTATACAAACTATACAAAACAACAAACAACCGTGAAGCTACAAACGAAAGTGCACACACAAGCTACTTACGTTCAACATAGACAATCTCCCACAATCACCTAAAGCCTATGGCTGCCTTAAATATGGCTCCCAATCAGAGACAATTAATGACATCTGTCTCTGATTGAGAACCAAACCAGGCAACCATAGACTTTCCTAGAACTCTCTCCTGAACACAACCCCATACACTATACAACACCCCCTAAACAATACACACACCCTAAACTAGACAAAACACACAAACTTCCCATGTCACACCCTGACCTAACTAAAATAATAAAGAAAACAAAGAATACTAAGGCCAGGGCGTGACAAAGTGCATCGATGACGTTGTCCCCACTGTGACTGTGCGTACATACCCCAACCAGAAGTCATGGATTACAGGCAACATTCGCACTGAGCTAAAGGGTAGAGCTGCCGCTTTCAAGGAGCGGGACCCTAACCCGTTAGCTTATAAGAAATCCCGCTATGCCCTCCGACGAACCATCAAACAGGCAAAGTGTCAATATAGGACTAAGATCGAATCGTGCTACACCGGCTCCGATGCTCGTCGGATGTGGCAGGGCTTGCAAACTATTTCAGACTACAAAGAGAAGCCCAGCCGAGAGCTGCTCAGTGACACGAGCCTACCAGATGAGATAAATAACTTCTATGCTCGGTTCGAGGTAAGTAACACTGAAACCTGCATGACCCGTATGACTGTGTCATCACTCTCGCCGCAGCCAATGTGAGTAAGACCTTTAAACAGGTCAACATTCACACGGACTAATTACCAGGATGTGTGCTCCGAGCATGTGCTGACCCACTGGCAGGTGTCTCCACTGACATGTTCAACCTTATGCAATCTCTATTGCACCCCACACTGCTCTTTCTCACCTGGACAAAAGGAACACCTATGTGAGAATGCTCATCACCAAGCTAAGGACCCTGGGACTAAACACCTCCCTCTGCAACTGGATCCTAGACTTCCTGACGGGTCACCCCCAGGTGGTAAGGGTAGGTAACAACACATCAGCCAACCTGATCCACGCTGATCCTCAACACGGGGGCCCCTCAGGGGTACATGCTCAGTCTCTTCCTGTACTCCCTGTTCACTCATGACTGCACGGCTACGCACAACTCCAACACCATCATTAAGTTTGCCGATGACACAACAGTGGTAGGCCTGATCACCGACAATGATGAGCCAGCCTATAGGGAGGAGGTCAGAGACCTGACCGTGTTATGTAAGGGCAACAACCTCTCCCTCAACGTGATCAAGACAAAGGAGATGATTGTGGACTACAGGAAAAAGAGGACTGAGCACGGCCCTATTCTCATCAACGGGGCTGCAGTGGAGCAGGTTGAGAGCTTCAAGTTCCTTGGCGTACACATCCCCAACAAACTAACATGGTCCAAGCACATCAAGACAGTCGTGAAGAGGGCACGACAAAACCTATTCCCCCTCAGGAGACTATAAAGATTTGGCATGGGCCATCAGATCCTCAAACGGTTTTACAGCTGCACCATCGAGAGCATCCTGAAAGATTGCATCACTGTCTAGTATGGCAACTGCTCGGCCTCCGACCGCAAGGCACTACAGAGGGTAGTGCGTTCGGCCCAGTACATCATCGGTGCCAAGCTTCCTGCCATCCAGGACCTCTATACCAGACAGTGTCAGAGAAATGCCCTAAAAATTGTCAAAGACTCCAGCCACCCTAGTCAAAGACTGTTCTCTCTGCTACTGGACGGCAAGCGGTACCGGAGCGCCAAGTCTTGGTCCAAGAGGCTTCTAAACAGCTTCTACCCCCAAGCCATATGACTACCTAGACTATTTGCATTTTACTCGAGCAACCAAAATTGTTCCTTGTTGGTCATGAAATTGTACATTTCCCTTCTACGCTACTCTCTGTTATTATCTGTTATTATCTATGCATAGCAACTTTAATAACCCTACCTGTATGTACATAATTACCTCAATTACCTCAACACCGATGCCCACGGACATTGACTCTGTACCGGTACCCCCTGTATATAACCTCCACATTGACTCTGTACCGGTACCCCCTGTATATAGCCTCCACATTGACTCTGTACCGGTACCCCCTGTATATAACCTCCACATTGACTCTGTACCTGTACCCCCTGTATATAGCCTCCACATTGACTCTGTACCGGTACCCCCTGTATATAACCTCCACATTGACTCTGTACCGGTACCCCCTGTATATAGCCTCCACATTGACTCTGTACCGGTACCCCCTGTATATAACCTCCACATTGACTCTGTACCTGTACCCCCTGTATATAGCCTCCACATTGACTCTGTACCTGTACCCCCTGTATATAACCTCCACATTGACTCTGTACCTGTACCCCCTGTATATAGCCTCCACATTGACTCTGTACCTGTACCCCCTGTATATAGCCTCCACATTGACTCTGTACCTGTACCCCCTGTATATAGCCTCCACATTGACTCTGTACCGGTACCCCCTGTATATAGCCTCCACATTGACTCTGTACCTGTACCCCTTGTATATAATCTCGCTTTTGTTATTTTACTGCTGCTCTTTAATTATTTGATATTCTTATCTCTTACTTTTTGGGGGGTATTTTCTTAACTGCATTGTTGGTTAAGGGCTTGTAAGTAAGCATTTCACTGTAAGGTGTATTCAGCGCACCTGTTGTATTCGGTGTGTGTGTGTGTGCGTGCGTGTCATTGTTGGTCTGAAGCTCAGCCTCCTCCTGAACCTGTCCTGCTGCTATTGGCTGAGCTGACTGTAGCCACACACACTGTAACTTCTATTAGGAGAGACTAGTGTGCGTCCCAAATTACACCCTATTCCGTATATAGGGCACTTATTTTGACCAGAGCCCATCGATAGCAGTGCAACAATAGTTCACCCTAAAGGGAATGGAGGGCCATTTGGGACACAGCCCAAGAGCATAACATCAGCCAGAGAGGAGTGTCACCATAGCTCTGATAACACTGTGTGCATGTGTAGGAGTGACATTATGCTCTGATAACTATGTGTAATGCCACCAGTACTGTTGAATGGGAAGATAATATCACCAGTACTGTTGAATGGGAAGATAATGCCACCAGTACTGCTGAATGGGAAGATAATGCCACCAGTACTGTTGAATGGGAAGATAATGCCACCAGTACTGCCGAATGGGAAGATAATGCCACCAGTACTGTTGAATGAGAAGATAATGCCACCAGTACTGTTGTATGGGAAGATAATGCCACCAGTACCACTGAATGCAAGATAATGCCACCAGTATTGTTGAATGAGAAGATAATGCCACCAGTATTGTTGAATGGGAAGATAATGCCATCAGTGTTGTTGAATGGAAGATAATGCCACCATCATTGTTGAATGGGAAGATAATGCCACCATTACTGTTGAATGGAAGATAATGCCACCAGTACCGTTGAATGGAAGATAATGCCACCAGTACTGTTGAATGGGAAGATAATGCCACCAGTACTGTTGAATGGGAAGATAATGCCCCCAGTACTGTTGAATGGGAAGATAATGCCACCAGTACTGTTGAATGGGAAGATAATGCCACCAGTACTGTTGAATGGGAAGATAATGCCACCAGTACTGCTGAATGGGAAGATAATGCCACCAGTACTGTTGAATGGGAAGATAATGCCACCAGTACTGCTGAATGGGAAGATAATGCCACCAGTACTGTTGAATGGGAAGATAATGCCACCAGTATGGTTGAATGGAAGATAATGCCACCAGTACTGCTGAATGGGAAGATAATGCCACCAGTACTGCCGAATGGGAAGATAATGCCACCCGTACTGTTGAATGAGAATAGATAATGCCACCAGTACTGTTGTATGGGAAGATAATGCCACCAGTACCACTGAATGGAAGATAATGCCACCAGTATTGTTGAATGAGAAGATAATGCCACCAGTATTGTTGAATGGGAAGATAATGCCATCAGTGTTGTTGAATGGAAGATAATGCCACCATCATTGTTGAATGGGAAGATAATGCCACCATTACTGTTGAATGGAAGATAATGCCACCAGTACCGTTGAATGGAAGATAATGCCACCAGTACTGTTGAATGGGAAGATAATGCCACCAGTACTGTTGAATGGGAAGATAATGCCACCAGTACCGTTGAATGGAAGATAATGCCACCAGTACCGTTGAATGGAAGATAATGCCACCGGTATTGTTGAATTGGAAGAGAATGCCACAAGAACTGTTGAATGAAGTCATATTGCCAGCTGACCACCCACGCCTTAGGGATTAAGTAACACATTTATAAACAAACATTCCAATACTAGTCCAGTGTTCAGCCTAGCAGGCAACACATGTAAAGACACATCAATACTAGTCCAGTGTTCAGCCTAGCAGGCAACACATGTAAAGACACATCAATACTAGTCCAGTGTTCAGCCTAGCAGGCAACACATGTAGACATCCAGTGTTCAGCCCAGCAGGCAACACATGTAAAGACACATCAATACTAGTCCAGTGTTCAGCCTAGCAGGCAACACATGTAAAGACACATCAATACTAGTCCAGTGTTCAGCCCAGCAGGCAGCACATGTAGACACATCAATACTAGTCCAGTGTTCAGCCCAGCAGGCAACACATGTAAAGACACATCAATACTAGTCCAGTGTTCAGCCTAGCAGGCAACACATGTAAAGACACATCAATACTAGTCCAGTGTTCAGCCCAGCAGGCAACACATGTAAAGACACATCAATACTAGTCCAGTGTTCAGCCTAGCAGGCAGCACATGTAAAGACACATCAATACTAGTCCAGTGTTCAGCCTAGCAGGCAACACATGTAGACACATCAATACTAGTCCAGTGTTCAGCCCAGCAGGCAACACATGTAGACACATCAATACTAGTCCAGTGTTCAGCCTAGCAGGCAGCACATGTAAAGACACATCAATACTAGTCCAGTGTTCAGCCTAGCAGGCAACACATGTAGACACATCAATACTAGTCCAGTGTTCAGCCCAGCAGGCAACACATGTAGACACATCAATACTAGTCCAGTGTTCAGCCCAGCAGGCAACACATGTAAAGACACATCAATACTAGTCCAGTGTTCAGCCTAGCAGGCAGCACATGTAAAGACACATCAATACTAGTCCAGTGTTCAGCCCAGCAGGCAGCACATGTAGACACATCAATACTAGTCCAGTGTTCAGCCCAGCAGGCAGCACATGTAGACACATCAATACTAGTCCAGTGTTCAGCCTAGCAGGCAACACATGTAAAGACACATCAATACTAGTCCAGTGTTCAGCCTAGCAGGCAGCACATGTAAAGACACATCAATACTAGTCTAGTGTTCAGCCTAGCAGGCAACACATGTAAAGACACATCAATACTAGTCCAGTGTTCAGCCCAGCAGGCAACACATGTAAAGACACATCAATACTAGTCCAGTGTTCAGCCCAGCAGGCAACACATGTAAAGACACATCAATACTAGTCCAGTGTTCAGCCTAGCAGGCAACACATGTAAAGACACATCAATACTAGTCCAGTGTTCAGCCCAGCAGGCAACACATGTAGACACATCAATACTAGTCCAGTGTTCAGCCCAGCAGGCAACACATGTAGACACATCAATACTAGTCCAGTGTTCAGCCCAGCAGGCAACACATGTAGACACATCAATACTAGTCCAGTGTTCAGCCCAGCAGGCAACACATGTAAAGACACATCAATACTAGTCCAGTGTTCAGCCTAGCAGGCAACACATGTAAAGACACATCAATACTAGTCCAGTGTTCAGCCCAGCAGGCAACACATGTAGACACATCAATACTAGTCCAGTGTTCAGCCCAGCAGGCAACACATGTAGACACATCAATACTAGTCCAGTGTTCAGCCCAGCAGGCAACACATGTAGACACATCAATACTAGTCCAGTGTTCAGCCCAGCAGGCAACACATGTAGACACATCAATACTAGTCCAGTGTTCAGCCCAGCAGGCAACACATGTAGACACATCAATACTAGTCCTGTGTTCAGCCCAGCAGGCAACACATGTAGAGAAAGACACATCAATACTAGTCCAGTGTTCAGCCCAGCAGGCAGCACATGTAAAGACACATCAATACTAGTCCAGTGTTCAGCCTAGCAGGCAGCACATGTAGACACATCAATACTAGTCCAGTGTTCAGCCCAGCAGGCAACACATGTAAAGACACATCAATACTAGTCCAGTGTTCAGCCCAGCAGGCAACACATGTAAAGACACATCAATACTAGTCCAGTGTTCAGCCCAGCAGGCAACACATGTAGACACATCAATACTAGTCCAGTGTTCAGCCTAGCAGGCAGCACATGTAGACACATCAATACTAGTCCAGTGTTCAGCCTAGCAGGCAACACATGTAAAGACACATCAATACTAGTCCAGTGTTCAGCCCAGCAGGCAACACATGTAAAGAAAGACACATCAATACTAGTCCAGTGTTCAGCCTAGCAGGCAGCACATGTAGACACATCAATACTAGTCCAGTGTTCAGCCCAGCAGGCAGCACATGTAAAGACACATCAATACTAGTCCAGTGTTCAGCCTAGCAGGCAGCACATGTAGACACATCAATACTAGTCCAGTGTTCAGCCTAGCAGGCAACACATGTAAAGACACATCAATACTAGTCCAGTGTTCAGCCCAGCAGGCAACACATGTAAAGAAAGACACATCAATACTAGTCCAGTGTTCAGCCTAGCAGGCAGCACATGTAGACACATCAATACTAGTCCAGTGTTCAGCCTAGCAGGCAACACATGTAAAGACACATCAATACTAGTCCAGTGTTCAGCCCAGCAGGCAGCACATGTAAAGACACATCAATACTAGTCCAGTGTTCAGCCTAGCAGGCAACACATGTAGACACATCAATACTAGTCTAGTGTTCAGCCCAGCAGGCAACACATGTAGACACATCAATACTAGTCCAGTGTTCAGCCCAGCAGGCAGCACATGTAGACACATCAATACTAGTCCAGTGTTCAGCCCAGCAGGCAACACATGTAAAGACACATCAATACTAGTCCAGTGTTCAGCCCAGCAGGCAACACATGTAGACACATCAATACTAGTCCAGTGTTCAGCCCAGCAGGCAGCACATGTAGACACATCAATACTAGTCCAGTGTTCAGCCCAGCAGGCAGCACATGTAGACACATCAATACTAGTCCAGTGTTCAGCCTAGCAGGCAACACATGTAGACACATCAATACTAGTCCAGTGTTCAGCCCAGCAGGCAACACATGTAAAGACACATTAATACTAGTCCAGTGTTCAGCCCAGCAGACAGCACATGTAGACACATCAATACTAGTCCAGTGTTCAGCCTAGCAGGCAGCACATGTAGACACATCAATACTAGTCCAGTGTTCAGCCCAGCAGGCAGCACATGTAAAGACACATCAATACTAGTCCAGTGTTCAGCCTAGCAGGCAACACATGTAAAGACACATCAATACTAGTCCAGTGTTCAGCCTAGCAGGCAACACATGTAAAGACACATCAATACTAGTCCAGTGTTCAGCCTAGCAGGCAGCACATGTAAAGACACATCAATACTAGTCCAGTGTTCAGCCTAGCAGGCAACACATGTAAAGACACATCAATACTAGTCCAGTGTTCAGCCCAGCAGGCAACACATGTAAAGACACATCAATACTAGTCTAGTGTTCAGCCCAGCAGGCAGCACATGTAGACACATCAATACTAGTCCAGTGTTCAGCCCAGCAGGCAGCACATGTAGACACATCAATACTAGTCCAGTGTTCAGCCTAGCAGGCAGCACATGTAGACACATCAATACTAGTCCAGTGTTCAGCCTAGCAGGCAACACATGTAAAGACACATCAATACTAGTCCAGTGTTCAGCCCAGCAGGCAACACATGTAAAGACACATCAATACTAGTCCAGTGTTCAGCCTAGCAGGCAACACATGTAGACACATCAATACTAGTCCAGTGTTCAGCCCAGCAGGCAGCACATGTAGACACATCAATACTAGTCCAGTGTTCAGCCCAGCAGGCAGCACATGTAAAGACACATCAATACTAGTCCAGTGTTCAGCCCAGCAGGCAACACATGTAAAGAAAGACACATCAATACTAGTCCAGTGTTCAGCCTAGCAGGCAGCACATGTAAAGACACATCAATACTAGTCTAGTGTTCAGCCCAGCAGGCAACACATGTAGACACATCAATACTAGTCCAGTGTTCAGCCCAGCAGGCAACACATGTAAAGACACATCAATACTAGTCCAGTGTTCAGCCTAGCAGGCAGCACATGTAAAGACACATCAATACTAGTCCAGTGTTCAGCCCAGCAGGCAACACATGTAAAGACACATCAATACTAGTCCAGTGTTCAGCCTAGCAGGCAGCACATGTAGACACATCAATACTAGTCTAGTGTTCAGCCCAGCAGGCAACACATGTAAAGACACATCAATACTAGTCCAGTGTTCAGCCCAGCAGGCAACACATGTAAAGACACATCAATACTAGTCCAGTGTTCAGCCTAGCAGGCAGCACATGTAGACACATCAATACTAGTCCAGTGTTCAGCCCAGCAGGCAGCACATGTAAAGACACATCAATACTAGTCCAGTGTTCAGCCCAGCAGGCAGCACATGTAGACACATCAATACTAGTCCAGTGTTCAGCCTAGCAGGCAGCACATGTAGACACATCAATACTAGTCCAGTGTTCAGCCCAGCAGGCAACACATGTAAAGACACATCAATACTAGTCCAGTGTTCAGCCCAGCAGGCAGCACATGTAGACACATCAATACTAGTCCAGTGTTCAGCCCAGCAGGCAACACATGTAGACACATCAATACTAGTCCAGTGTTCAGCCCAGCAGGCAACACATGTAAAGACACATCAATACTAGTCCAGTGTTCAGCCTAGCAGGCAACACATGTAAAGACACATCAATACTAGTCCAGTGTTCAGCCTAGCAGGCAACACATGTAAAGACAGATCAATACTAGTCTAGTGTTCAGCCCAGCAGGCAACACATGTAGACACATCAATACTAGTCCAGTGTTCAGCCCAGCAGGCAACACATGTAGACACATCAATACTAGTCCAGTGTTCAGCCTAGCAGGCAGCACATGTAGACACATCAATACTAGTCCAGTGTTCAGCCCAGCAGGCAACACATGTAAAGACACATCAATACTAGTCCAGTGTTCAGCCTAGCAGGCAGCACATGTAGACACATCAATACTAGTCCAGTGTTCAGCCCAGCAGGCAACACATGTAGACACATCAATACTAGTCCAGTGTTCAGCCTAGCAGGCAGCACATGTAGACACATCAATACTAGTCCAGTGTTCAGCCCAGCAGGCAACACATGTAAAGACACATCAATACTAGTCCAGTGTTCAGCCCAGCAGGCAACACATGTAAAGACACATCAATACTAGTCCAGTGTTCAGCCCAGCAGGCAGCACATGTAGACACATCAATACTAGTCCAGTGTTCAGCCCAGCAGGCAGCACATGTAAAGACACATCAATACTAGTCCAGTGTTCAGCCCAGCAGGCAACACATGTAGACACATCAATACTAGTCCAGTGTTCAGCCCAGCAGGCAACACATGTAGACACATCAATACTAGTCCAGTGTTCAGCCTAGCAGGCAGCACATGTAGACACATCAATACTAGTCCAGTGTTCAGCCCAGCAGGCAGCACATGTAAAGACACATCAATACTAGTCCAGTGTTCAGCCCAGCAGGCAACACATGTAAAGACACATCAATACTAGTCCAGTGTTCAGCCCAGCAGGCAACACATGTAAAGACACATCAATACTAGTCCAGTGTTCAGCCCAGCAGGCAACACATGTAGACACATCAATACTAGTCCAGTGTTCAGCCTAGCAGGCAACACATGTAAAGACACATCAATACTAGTCCAGTGTTCAGCCCAGCAGGCAACACATGTAAAGAAAGACACATCAATACTAGTCCAGTGTTCAGCCTAGCAGGCAGCACATGTAGACACATCAATACTAGTCCAGTGTTCAGCCTAGCAGGCAACACATGTAAAGACACATCAATACTAGTCCAGTGTTCAGCCCAGCAGGCAGCACATGTAAAGACACATCAATACTAGTCCAGTGTTCAGCCCAGCAGGCAGCACATGTAGACACATCAATACTAGTCCAGTGTTCAGCCCAGCAGGCAACACATGTAAAGACACATCAATACTAGTCCAGTGTTCAGCCCAGCAGGCAACACATGTAGACACATCAATACTAGTCCAGTGTTCAGCCCAGCAGGCAGCACATGTAGACACATCAATACTAGTCCAGTGTTCAGCCCAGCAGGCAGCACATGTAGACACATCAATACTAGTCCAGTGTTCAGCCTAGCAGGCAACACATGTAGACACATCAATACTAGTCCAGTGTTCAGCCCAGCAGGCAACACATGTAAAGACACATCAATACTAGTCCAGTGTTCAGCCCAGCAGGCAGCACATGTAGACACATCAATACTAGTCCAGTGTTCAGCCCAGCAGGCAACACATGTAGACACATCAATACTAGTCCAGTGTTCAGCCTAGCAGGCAGCACATGTAAAGACACATCAATACTAGTCCAGTGTTCAGCCCAGCAGGCAACACATGTAAAGACACATCAATACTAGTCCAGTGTTCAGCCCAGCAGGCAACACATGTAAAGAAAGACACATCAATACTAGTCCAGTGTTCAGCCTAGCAGGCAGCACATGTAGACACATCAATACTAGTCCAGTGTTCAGCCCAGCAGGCAACACATGTAGACACATCAATACTAGTCCAGTGTTCAGCCTAGCAGGCAGCACATGTAGACACATCAATACTAGTCCAGTGTTCAGCCTAGCAGGCAACACATGTAAAGACACATCAATACTAGTCCAGTGTTCAGCCCAGCAGGCAACACATGTAGACACATCAATACTAGTCTAGTGTTCAGCCCAGCAGGCAACACATGTAAAGACACATCAATACTAGTCCAGTGTTCAGCCTAGCAGGCAGCACATGTAAAGACACATCAATACTAGTCCAGTGTTCAGCCCAGCAGGCAGCACATGTAGACACATCAATACTAGTCCAGTGTTCAGCCCAGCAGGCAACACATGTAGACACATCAATACTAGTCCAGTGTTCAGCCCAGCAGGCAACACATGTAAAGACACATCAATACTAGTCCAGTGTTCAGCCTAGCAGGCAACACATGTAAAGACACATCAATACTAGTCCAGTGTTCAGCCTAGCAGGCAACACATGTAAAGACAGATCAATACTAGTCTAGTGTTCAGCCCAGCAGGCAACACATGTAGACACATCAATACTAGTCCAGTGTTCAGCCCAGCAGGCAACACATGTAGACACATCAATACTAGTCCAGTGTTCAGCCTAGCAGGCAGCACATGTAGACACATCAATACTAGTCCAGTGTTCAGCCCAGCAGGCAACACATGTAAAGACACATCAATACTAGTCCAGTGTTCAGCCTAGCAGGCAGCACATGTAGACACATCAATACTAGTCCAGTGTTCAGCCCAGCAGGCAACACATGTAGACACATCAATACTAGTCCAGTGTTCAGCCTAGCAGGCAGCACATGTAGACACATCAATACTAGTCCAGTGTTCAGCCCAGCAGGCAACACATGTAAAGACACATCAATACTAGTCCAGTGTTCAGCCCAGCAGGCAACACATGTAAAGACACATCAATACTAGTCCAGTGTTCAGCCCAGCAGGCAGCACATGTAGACACATCAATACTAGTCCAGTGTTCAGCCCAGCAGGCAGCACATGTAAAGACACATCAATACTAGTCCAGTGTTCAGCCCAGCAGGCAACACATGTAGACACATCAATACTAGTCCAGTGTTCAGCCCAGCAGGCAACACATGTAGACACATCAATACTAGTCCAGTGTTCAGCCTAGCAGGCAGCACATGTAGACACATCAATACTAGTCCAGTGTTCAGCCCAGCAGGCAGCACATGTAAAGACACATCAATACTAGTCCAGTGTTCAGCCCAGCAGGCAACACATGTAAAGACACATCAATACTAGTCCAGTGTTCAGCCCAGCAGGCAACACATGTAAAGACACATCAATACTAGTCCAGTGTTCAGCCCAGCAGGCAACACATGTAGACACATCAATACTAGTCCAGTGTTCAGCCTAGCAGGCAACACATGTAAAGACACATCAATACTAGTCCAGTGTTCAGCCCAGCAGGCAACACATGTAAAGAAAGACACATCAATACTAGTCCAGTGTTCAGCCTAGCAGGCAGCACATGTAGACACATCAATACTAGTCCAGTGTTCAGCCTAGCAGGCAACACATGTAAAGACACATCAATACTAGTCCAGTGTTCAGCCCAGCAGGCAGCACATGTAAAGACACATCAATACTAGTCCAGTGTTCAGCCCAGCAGGCAGCACATGTAGACACATCAATACTAGTCCAGTGTTCAGCCCAGCAGGCAACACATGTAAAGACACATCAATACTAGTCCAGTGTTCAGCCCAGCAGGCAACACATGTAGACACATCAATACTAGTCCAGTGTTCAGCCCAGCAGGCAGCACATGTAGACACATCAATACTAGTCCAGTGTTCAGCCCAGCAGGCAGCACATGTAGACACATCAATACTAGTCCAGTGTTCAGCCTAGCAGGCAACACATGTAGACACATCAATACTAGTCCAGTGTTCAGCCCAGCAGGCAACACATGTAAAGACACATCAATACTAGTCCAGTGTTCAGCCCAGCAGGCAGCACATGTAGACACATCAATACTAGTCCAGTGTTCAGCCCAGCAGGCAACACATGTAGACACATCAATACTAGTCCAGTGTTCAGCCTAGCAGGCAGCACATGTAAAGACACATCAATACTAGTCCAGTGTTCAGCCCAGCAGGCAACACATGTAAAGACACATCAATACTAGTCCAGTGTTCAGCCCAGCAGGCAACACATGTAAAGAAAGACACATCAATACTAGTCCAGTGTTCAGCCTAGCAGGCAGCACATGTAGACACATCAATACTAGTCCAGTGTTCAGCCCAGCAGGCAACACATGTAGACACATCAATACTAGTCCAGTGTTCAGCCTAGCAGGCAGCACATGTAGACACATCAATACTAGTCCAGTGTTCAGCCTAGCAGGCAACACATGTAAAGACACATCAATACTAGTCCACTGTTCAGCCCAGCAGGCAACACATGTAGACACATCAATACTAGTCTAGTGTTCAGCCCAGCAGGCAACACATGTAAAGACACATCAATACTAGTCCAGTGTTCAGCCTAGCAGGCAGCACATGTAAAGACACATCAATACTAGTCCAGTGTTCAGCCCAGCAGGCAGCACATGTAGACACATCAATACTAGTCCAGTGTTCAGCCCAGCAGGCTGCACATGTAGACACATCAATACTAGTCCAGTGTTCAGCCCAGCAGGCAACACATGTAAAGACACATCAATACTAGTCCAGTGTTCAGCCCAGCAGGCAACACATGTAGACACATCAATACTAGTCCAGTGTTCAGCCCAGCAGGCAGCACATGTAGACACATCAATACTAGTCCAGTGTTCAGCCCAGCAGGCAGCACATGTAGACACATCAATACTAGTCCAGTGTTCAGCCTAGCAGGCAACACATGTAGACACATCAATACTAGTCCAGTGTTCAGCCCAGCAGGCAACACATGTAAAGACACATCAATACTAGTCCAGTGTTCAGCCCAGCAGGCAGCACATGTAGACACATCAATACTAGTCCAGTGTTCAGCCCAGCAGGCAGCACATGTAAAGACACATCAATACTAGTCCAGTGTTCAGCCTAGCAGGCAACACATGTAAAGACACATCAATACTAGTCCAGTGTTCAGCCTAGCAGGCAGCACATGTAAAGACACATCAATACTAGTCCAGTGTTCAGCCCAGCAGGCAACACATGTAAAGAAAGACACATCAATACTAGTCCAGTGTTCAGCCTAGCAGGCAGCACATGTAAAGACACATCAATACTAGTCCAGTGTTCAGCCTAGCAGGCAGCACATGTAGACACATCAATACTAGTCCAGTGTTCAGCCCAGCAGGCAGCACATGTAGACACATCAATACTAGTCCAGTGTTCAGCCTAGCAGGCAGCACATGTAGACACATCAATACTAGTCCAGTGTTCAGCCTAGCAGGCAACACATGTAAAGACACATCAATACTAGTCCAGTGTTCAGCCTAGCAGGCAACACATGTAAAGACACATCAATACTAGTCCAGTGTTCAGCCCAGCAGGCAACACATGTAAAGACACATCAATACTAGTCCAGTGTTCAGCCTAGCAGGCAACACATGTAGACACATCAATACTAGTCCAGTGTTCAGCCTAGCAGGCAGCACATGTAAAGACACATCAATACTAGTCCAGTGTTCAGCCTAGCAGGCAACACATGTAGACACATCAATACTAGTCCAGTGTTCAGCCTAGCAGGCAACACATGTAAAGACACATCAATACTAGTCCAGTGTTCAGCCCAGCAGGCAACACATGTAAAGACACATCAATACTAGTCCAGTGTTCAGCCTAGCAGGCAACACATGTAAAGACACATCAATACTAGTCTAGTGTTCAGCCCAGCAGGCAACACATGTAGACACATCAATACTAGTCCAGTGTTCAGCCCAGCAGGCAACGCATGTAGACACATCAATACTAGTCCAGTGTTCAGCCTAGCAGGCAGCACATGTAAAGACACATCAATACTAGTCCAGTGTTCAGCCCAGCAGGCAGCACATGTAGACACATCAATACTAGTCCAGTGTTCAGCCCAGCAGGCAGCACATGTAGACATATCAATACTAGTCCAGTGTTCAGCCTAGCAGGCAACACATGTAAAGACACATCAATACTAGTCCAGTGTTCAGCCCAGCAGGCAGCACATGTAGACACATCAATACTAGTCCAGTGTTCAGCCCAGCAGGCAACACATGTAAAGAAAGACACATCAATACTAGTCCAGTGTTCAGCCTAGCAGGCAACACATGTAAAGACACATCAATACTAGTCCAGTGTTCAGCCCAGCAGGCAACACATGTAAAGAAAGACACATCAATACTAGTCCAGTGTTCAGCCCAGCAGGCAACACATGTAGACACATCAATACTAGTCCAGTGTTCAGCCCAGCAGGCAGCACATGTAGACACATCAATACTAGTCCAGTGTTCAGCCTAGCAGGCAACACATGTAAAGACACATCAATACTAGTCCAGTGTTCAGCCTAGCAGGCAGCACATGTAGACACATCAATACTAGTCCAGTGTTCAGCCTAGCAGGCAGCACATGTAAAGACACATCAATACTAGTCCAGTGTTCAGCCCAGCAGGCAACACATGTAAAGACACATCAATACTAGTCCAGTGTTCAGCCTAGCAGGCAACACATGTAGACACATCAATACTAGTCCAGTGTTCAGCCCAGCAGGCAACACATGTAGACACATCAATACTAGTCCAGTGTTCAGCCTAGCAGGCAGCACATGTAGACACATCAATACTAGTCCAGTGTTCAGCCCAGCAGGCAGCACATGTAAAGACACATCAATACTAGTCCAGTGTTCAGCCCAGCAGGCAACACATGTAAAGACACATCAATACTAGTCCAGTGTTCAGCCCAGCAGGCAACACATGTAAAGACACATCAATACTAGTCCAGTGTTCAGCCTAGCAGGCAACACATGTAAAGACACATCAATACTAGTCCAGTGTTCAGCCTAGCAGGCAACACATGTAAAGACACATCAATACTAGTCCAGTGTTCAGCCTAGCAGGCAACACATGTAAAGACACATCAATACTAGTCCAGTGTTCAGCCTAGCAGGCAACACATGTAAAGACACATCAATACTAGTCCAGTGTTCAGCCCAGCAGGCAGCACATGTAAAGACACATCAATACTAGTCCAGTGTTCAGCCCAGCAGGCAGCACATGTAGACACATTAATACTAGTCCAGTGTTCAGCCCAGCAGGCAACACATGTAAAGACACATCAATACTAGTCCAGTGTTCAGCCTAGCAGGCAACACATGTAGACACATCAATACTAGTCCAGTGTTCAGCCTAGCAGGCAACACATGTAAAGACACATCAATACTAGTCCAGTGTTCAGCCTAGCAGGCAACACATGTAAAGACACATCAATACTAGTCCAGTGTTCAGCCTAGCAGGCAACACATGTAAAGACACATCAATACTAGTCCAGTGTTCAGCCCAGCAGGCAACACATGTAAAGACACATCAATACTAGTCCAGTGTTCAGCCCAGCAGGCAACACATGTAGACACATCAATACTAGTCCAGTGTTCAGCCCAGCAGGCAACACATGTAGACACATCAATACTAGTCCAGTGTTCAGCCCAGCAGGCAACACATGTAGACACATCAATACTAGTCCAGTGTTCAGCCCAGCAGGCAACACATGTAGACACATCAATACTAGTCCAGTGTTCAGCCCAGCAGGCAACACATGTAGACACATCAATACTAGTCCTGTGTTCAGCCCAGCAGGCAACACATGTAGAGAAAGACACATCAATACTAGTCCAGTGTTCAGCCCAGCAGGCAACACATGTAAAGACACATCAATACTAGTCCAGTGTTCAGCCCAGCAGGCAACACATGTAAAGACACATCAATACTAGTCCAGTGTTCAGCCTAGCAGGCAGCACATGTAGACACATCAATACTAGTCCAGTGTTCAGCCTAGCAGGCAGCACATGTAGACACATCAATACTAGTCCAGTGTTCAGCCCAGCAGGCAACACATGTAAAGACACATCAATACTAGTCCAGTGTTCAGCCTAGCAGGCAACACATGTAAAGACACATCAATACTAGTCCAGTGTTCAGCCCAGCAGGCAACACATGTAAAGACACATCAATACTAGTCCAGTGTTCAGCCCAGCAGGCAGCACATGTAGACACATCAATACTAGTCTAGTGTTCAGCCCAGCAGGCAACACATGTAAAGACACATCAATACTAGTCCAGTGTTCAGCCCAGCAGGCAACACATGTAAAGACACATCAATACTAGTCCAGTGTTCAGCCCAGCAGGCAACACATGTAGACACATCAATACTAGTCCAGTGTTCAGCCCAGCAGGCAACACATGTAAAGACACATCAATACTAGTCCAGTGTTCAGCCCAGCAGGCAGCACATGTAAAGACACATCAATACTAGTCCAGTGTTCAGCCTAGCAGGCAACACATGTAGACACATCAATACTAGTCCAGTGTTCAGCCCAGCAGGCAACACATGTAAAGACACATCAATACTAGTCCAGTGTTCAGCCCAGCAGGCAACACATGTAAAGACACATCAATACTAGTCCAGTGTTCAGCCTAGCAGGCAGCACATGTAGACACATCAATACTAGTCCAGTGTTCAGCCCAGCAGGCAACACATGTAAAGACACATCAATACTAGTCCAGTGTTCAGCCTAGCAGGCAACACATGTAGACACATCAATACTAGTCCAGTGTTCAGCCTAGCAGGCAGCACATGTAGACACATCAATACTAGTCCAGTGTTCAGCCCAGCAGGCAACACATGTAAAGACACATCAATACTAGTCCAGTGTTCAGCCCAGCAGGCAACACATGTAGACACATCAATACTAGTCCAGTGTTCAGCCCAGCAGGCAACACATGTAAAGACACATCAATACTAGTCCAGTGTTCAGCCTAGCAGGCAGCACATGTAGACACATCAATACTAGTCCAGTGTTCAGCCCAGCAGGCAGCACATGTAGACACATCAATACTAGTCCAGTGTTCAGCCTAGCAGGCAGCACATGTAGACACATCAATACTAGTCCAGTGTTCAGCCCAGCAGGCAACACATGTAGAGAAAGACACATCAATACTAGTCCAGTGTTCAGCCCAGCAGGCAACACTTGTAAAGACACATCAATACTAGTCCAGTGTTCAGCCCAGCAGGCAGCACATGTAGACACATCAATACTAGTCCAGTGTTCAGCCCAGCAGGCAACACATGTAGAGAAAGACACATCAATACTAGTCCAGTGTTCAGCCCAGCAGGCAACACATGTAAAGACACATCAATACTAGTCCAGTGTTCAGCCTAGCAGGCAGCACATGTAGACACATCAATACTAGTCCAGTGTTCAGCCCAGCAGGCAGCACATGTAGACACATCAATACTAGTCCAGTGTTCAGCCCAGCAGGCAACACATGTAGAGAAAGACACATCAATACTAGTCCAGTGTTCAGCCCAGCAGGCAACACATGTAAAGACACATCAATACTAGTAGATAAGGTTATCCAAGCAATAACAATAACACTCATGCAGCAAAAATCTATCAATAAATACACATTAAGATAACAGAAGATAGAATGGACATGAGAACAGGAAACGGTATGGTGGAAGGAGGATATCTCATAGGATGGGCTAAACACCATTGGCACATCTAGGACTTCTCCATGGGGGTTATGTCTTACCCTGGTGCAGGGAGGGAGGCAGGGAGGGAGAATGTGTGTGTGCATGTGTGATGGCTGATGTAACTCCCTAGCGGTGTGAGCTCACGTCAGCTAGCTGACACTGGGTGCTTTCCCAACCTTGTTTCCGAACCGGCAGTGACACAACACATCACCTGATCACCTCTTCTCTATAAACAGATGGTGCTCCTTCCATTCATCTTTGTTCTTGTAGGTTGTGATGAGCTGATAAGCATGAGCTGATAAGCATGAGCTGACACACACCCAGAACAATTGCTAGAGGATCTGGCCAGTAAACTGTAGGAAAAATAAGGAGAGTCGCAGACTCAATGCATAAGGTCCCAGGTATTTGTTGGGTAAACCACCTTTTCACCATCACTGTGTCTTCTTCAGGGTGAACGAATGTTTGAAACAGGTTACCAGGTTACGTAGACAAAGCAATTCGTGCAACCAATGACAATAGTGAGGGGTGTGTCATAGTTATTAGGGTAATGAGAATGAATTACCATATTGCAACAAGATTAGATGTTGTACATAGTATTAACATCAACATCCAGTATTATTTCCTATACAGGAAGTAACCCTATTTCATTCCGCAGTAAAAACAGAAGGGGGAAATAACAAAGAGTCACTGATAATAACCAAAACAAAACAGGTGAGGTTTTAGGAGGGGTTTCTGAAAGACACTCATGGGGGGTGTCCAGTGAAAGTTGACTAGCAACAACAACTGGGACCTACAAGACACCCACCATGAGCGCCCACTTAAGGAAAAACCCCACACCAAACTTAAAGACAGGAAGCAAACCAAAGAGGTGGAGCATTACAAAACCAGGGAAATCAGATAAAGGATTGTGTGTCTAGAGATCAAAATAGGGAGCGCCAACTAAAGGTGTTAGCCCTCCACATCTCTCAAGACAACTGGAGCACTGGGCCAGACACTCTTAAATAGCACAGGTGAAACCCCTTCCCACTAACGAGATGGCGAAACCAGCGCAGGTGTAAAACATACTGCTTAATGAGGTGACACCAATCGGTGCGCCCCCACGCTCTACCGTCCAACCTCAATAAATGGAAAAAACAAAGCTTATTCCACATGTTGTTGTGGTACAGTCTGAATTCAAAATGGATTACAGAGTTTTTTTCTCAACCATCTACACATAAAACTGCATAATGACAAAGTGAATTTTAGCAAATGTATGGAAAATTAAATACAGAAATATGTCATTTAAATAGGAGTTCACACCTTTAAGTCAATACTTTGTAGAAGCATCTTTGGCATCAATTACAGCTGTGAGTCTCTTTGGGTAAGTCTCTAAGAGCTTTGCACACCTGGATTGTACAATATTTGCCCATTCATGTTTTTTAAATTCTTCAAGCTCTGTCAAGTTGGTTGTTGATCCATTGTTAGACAGCCATTTTCATGTCTTGCCACAGATTTTCATGCCGATTTAAGTCAAAACTCTAACTAGGCCAGTCAGGAACATTTAATGTAATCTTGATAAGCAACTCCAGTGTAGATTTGGCCTTGTATTTTAGGTTATTGTCCTCCTGAAAGGTGAATTTGTTTTCGTATCTGTTGACAAGCAGGTTTTCCTCTAGGCTTTTGCCTGTGCTTATTGCTGTATTCCATTTATATATATTTTTTTTAAAACTCCCTAGTCCTTGCCGCTGACGAGCATACCCATAACATGATGCAGCCACCACCATGCTTGAAAATATGAAGAGTGGTACTCAGTGATGTGTTGTTGGATTTGCCCCAAACATAACACTTTGTATTCAGGACATTAAGTTAATTTCTTTGCCACATTTTGTGCAGTATTACTTTAGTGCCTTCTTGCAAACAGGATGCATGTTTTGGAATGTTTTTATTCTCTGAAGGCTTCCTTCTTTTCACTGTGTCAATGAGGTTAGTATTGTGGAGTAACTACAATGTTAGTATTGTGGAGTAACTACTATGTTGTTGATCCATCCTCAGTTTTCTCCTATCACAGCCATTAAACTCTGTAACTGTTTTAAAATCACCACTGGCCTCAGGATGAAATCCCTGCGCAGTTTCCTTCCTCTCCGGCAACTGAGTTAGGAAGGACGCCTGTATCTTTGTAGTGACTGGGTGTATTGATACACCATCCAAAGTGTAATTAATAACTTAACCATGCTCAAGGGCTATATTTTTTTTTACACATCCACCAATCGGTGCCCTTCTTAGTGAGGCATTGAAATACTGTCCTGGTCTTTGTGGTTGATTAATTACTCTATTGAGGGACCTTACAGATAATTGTAAACTCTGCAAAAAAAGAAACATCCTCCACTGTCAACTGCATTTATTTTCAGCAAACTTAACATGACCATAACAAGATTCAACAACTGAGACATAAACTGAACAAGTTCCACAGACATGTGACTAACAGAAAATGAATAATGTGTCCCTGAACAAAGGGGGAGGGGTCAAAATCAAAAGTAACAGTTAGTATCTGGTGTGGCCACCAGCTGCATTAAGTACTGCAGTGCATCTCCTCCTCATGGACTGCACCAGATTTGCCAGTTCCTGCTGTGAGATGTTACCCCACTCTTCCACCAAGGCACTTGCAAGTTCCCAAACATTTCTGGGGGGAATGGCCCTAGCCCTCACCCTCCAATCCAACAGGTCCCAGATGTGCTCAATGGAATTGAGATCCGGGCTCTTCGCTGGCCATGGCAGAACACTGACATTCCTGTCTTGCAGGAAATCACACACAGAACGAGCAGTATGGCTGGTGGCATTGTCATGCTGGAGGGTCATGTCAGGATGAGCCTGCAGGAAGGGTACCACATGAGGGAAGAGGATGTCTTCCCTGTAACCCACAGTGTTGAGATTGCCTGCAATGACAACAAGCTCAGTCCGATGATGCTGTGACACAAAGCCCCAAACGGTGACGGACCCTCCACCTCCAAATCGATCACTCTCCAGAGTACAGGCCTCGGTGTAATGCTCATTCCTTCGACGATAAACGCGAATCCGACCATCACCCCTGGTGAGACAAAACTGCGACTCGTCAGTGAAGAGCACTGTTTGCCAGTCCTGTCTGGTCCAGCGACGGTGGGTTTGTTCCCATAGGCGACATTGTTGCCGGTGATGTCTGGTGAGGACCTGCCTTACAACAGGCCTACAAGTCCTCAGTCCAGCCTCTCTCAGCCTATTGCGGACAGTCTGAGCACTAATGGAGGGATTGTGCATTCCTGGTGTAACTCGGGCAGTTGTTGTTGCCATCCTGTACCTGTCCTACAGGTGTGATGTTCGGATGTACCGATCCTGTGCAGGTGTTGTTACACGTGGTCTGCCACTGCGAGGACGATCAGCTGTCCGTCCTGTCTCCCTGTAGCGCTGTCTTAGGCATCTCACAGTACGGACATAGCAATTTATTGCCCTGGCCACATCTGCAGTCCTCATGCCTCCTTGCAGCATGCCTAAGGCACGTTCACGCAGATGAGCAGGGAACCTGGGCATCTTTCTTTTGGTGTTTTTCAGAGTCAGTAGAAAGGTCTCTTTAGTGTCCTAAGTTTTCATAACTGTGACCTTAATTGCCTACTGTCTGTAAGTTGTTAGTGTCTTAACGACCGTTCCACAGGTGCATGTTCATTAATTGTTTATGGTTCATTGAACAAACATGGGAAACAGCATTTAAAACCTTTTCTCAATAGGGGGGCGCCATTTCGACTTTGTAAAAATTAGTTCCCAAATTAAACTGCCTCGTACTCAATTCTTGCTCGTACAATATGCATATTATTATTACTATTGGATAGAAAACACTCATTAGTTTCTAAAACCGTTTGAATTATATCTGTGAGTAAAACAGAACTCATTTTGCAGCAAACTTCCTGTCAGGAACTGAAAAATCTGAAATCGGGGGCTCTGTTCCAGGGTCAGTTTATAAATTTGAATGTAATCTATGGGTCTACATGCACTGCATACGCCTTCCCCTAGATGTCAGTAAGCAGTGAGAATTGGAATGGGGTGTCTAGGTAGATCTGAGGCCGAACAAGAGCTCTTGGAACTGGGTGTGCAGTCTTTTCTACGTTCGTCATGACGCGAGACAGACCTCAGGATTGCGTCCTGAAAAGCTGTTGTTATAGGCGCTAGATATATCCGGCTCTGATTTTATTCGATATACGTGTTAAAAACATCATAATGTAGTTATTTTAAACCGAGTTATATCAGTTTATATCAGTATATTGTGATTTTCGGGATTTTCTTTGTTCTGCGTTATGCTGAGTTGGACATGTCTGCACCACATGGCTAACGTTTGCTGCTAATTCCACAGTTGAAGACGACCTTCTACAACCGAGCAACGATTATTCTGGACAAATGACAACTTGTACAAGATTCTGATGGAAGCTCATCAAATAGTAAGAACTATTTATGATGTTAATTCGTAATTTCTGTCGAAAAATGTTAAACTATTATTCCGCCATTAATTTCGGTGCGGTCTCGCTTTAACGCACGCTGTATGTCGTAGTAACGTTAATTTTAAAAATCTAACACAGCGGTTGCATTAAGAACTAATGTATCTTTCATTTGCTGTCCAACCTGTATTTTTTAGTCAAGTTTATGATTAGTTATTGATTAGATTAGGTGCCTCTCCCAAGATTTCTCCCGACATTTTGTTTGCAGTTTGGCTACTATTCTCATTGTATAACCACGATTTGTGCCGCTAAATATGCACATTTTCGAACAAACCATATATGTATTGTGTAATATGATGTTATAGGACTGTCATCTGATGAAGTTTTGAGAAGGTTAGTGAAAAAATGTATATCTTTTGCTGGTTTATTCGCTATCGCTAACGTGCATGAATCAATGCTGCTGTGTGGTTGGCTATTGTAGTAAGCTAATATAATGCTATATTGTGTTTTCGCTATAAAACACTTAAAAAATCTGAAATATTGGCTGGATTCACAAGATGTTTGTCTTTCATTTGCTGTACACTGTGTATTTTTCATAAATGTTTTATGATGAGTATTTAGGTAATTCACGTTGGTCTCTGTAGTTATTCTAGCTGCTTTGGTGAGATTTTGTGATGGTGGCTGCAATGTAAAACTATGATTTATACCTGAAATATGCACATTTTTCAAGCAAAACATATGCTATACAATAAATATGTTATCAGACTGTCATCTGATGAAGTTGTTTCTTGGTTAGTGACTATTTATATCTTTATTTGGTCGAATTTGTGATAGCTACCTATGCAGTAAAAAAATGGTGGGAAAAAAAAGTTGAGTCTTTTGCTATCGTGGTTAGCTAATAGAAATACATATTGTGTCTTCCCTGTAAAACATTTTAAAAATCAGAAATGATGGCTGGATTCACAAGATGTGTATCTTTCATCTGGTGTCTTGGACTTGTGATTTCATGATATTTAGATGCTAGTATTTACTTGTGGCGCTATGCTAGGCTATGCTAGTCAGCTTTTTTACTGATGAGGGTGCTCCCGGATCCGGGATGAGTACCAAGTAAAAGTTCAACCCTTTACAATGAAGATCTGTGAAGTTATTTGGATTTTTACCAATTATCTTTGAAAGACAGGGTTCTTTTTTTGCTGAGTTTATGTTTGGGGTACAGAGATGGGGTAGTCAATCAAAAATCATGTTAACCACTATTATTGATCACGAAATGAGTCCATGCAACTTATACAATTTTTACTACTGAACTTAATTTGGCTTGCCATAACAAAGAGAATACTTATTGACACAGTCACACCCTGATCTGTCTCCAAACCTCCTCTAGGTGTCGCCCATCTTCCCCATTTATCTCCTGTGCATTTATATCTGTGTTCTGTTTGTCTGTTGCCAGATTGTCTTGTCTCAAGCCTACCAGTGTTTTTCCCATACTGCTGTTTTCCCTCGAGTCCCTGTTTTCCCTCGAGTTCCTGCTTTCCCTCGAGTCCCTGCTTTCCCTCGAGTCCCTACTTTCCCTCGAGTCCCTGTTTTCCCTCGAGTCCCTGCTTTCCCTCGAGTCCCTGCTTTCCCTCGAGTCCCTGCTTTCCCTCGAGTCCCTGCTTTCCCTCGAGTCCCTGTTTTCCCTCGAGTCCCTGCTTTCCCTCGAGTCCCTGTTTTCCCTCGAGTCCCTGTTTTCCCTCGAGTCCCTGTTTTCCCTCGAGTCCCTGCTTTCCTTCGAGTCCCTGCTTTCCCTCGAGTCCCTGCTTTCCCTCGAGTCCCTGTTTTCCCTCGAGTCCCTGTTTTCCCTCGAGTCCCTGTTTTCCCTCGAGTCCCTGCTTTCCCTCGAGTCTCTGCTTTCCCTCGAGTCCCTGCTTTCCTTCGAGTCCCTGCTTTCCCTCGAGTCCCTGCTTTCCCTCGAGTCCCTGCTTTCCCTCGAGTCCCTGCTTTCCCTCGAGTCCCTGCTTTCCCT
Source organism: Salvelinus namaycush (assembly GCF_016432855.1). Classification (NCBI taxonomy): domain Eukaryota; kingdom Metazoa; phylum Chordata; class Actinopteri; order Salmoniformes; family Salmonidae; genus Salvelinus; species Salvelinus namaycush. The sequence continues at coordinate 97,838 of NW_024060031.1, forward strand.
CGAGTCCCTGCTTTCCCTCGAGTCCCTGCTTTCCCTCGAGTCCCTGTTTTCCCTCGAGTCCCTGCTTTCCCTCGAGTCCCTGCTTTCCCTCGAGTCCCTGTTTTCCCTCGAGTCCCTGCTTTCCCTCGAGTCCCTGTTTTCCCTCGAGTCCCTGCTTTCCCTCGAGTCCCTGCTTTCCCTCGAGTCCCTGCTTTCCCTCGAGTCCCTGTTTTCCCTCGAGTCCCTGTTTTCCCTCGAGTCCCTGCTTTCCCTCGAGTCCCTGTTTTCCCTCGAGTCCCTGTTTTCCCTCGAGTCCCTGCTTTCCCTCGATTCCCTGTTTTCCCTCGAGTCCCTGTTTTCCCTCGAGTCCCTGCTTTCCCTCGAGTCCCTGCTTTCCCTCGAGTCCCTGCTTTCCCTCGAGTCCCTGCTTTCCCTCGAGTCCCTGTTTTCCCTCGAGTCCCTGCTTTCCCTCGAGTCCCTGTTTTCCCTCGAGTCCCTGTTTTCCCTCGAGTCCCTGCTTTCCCTCGAGTCCCTGCTTTCCCTCGAGTCCCTGTTTTCCCTCGAGTCCCTGTTTTCCCTCGAGTCCCTGCTTTCCCTCGAGTCCCTGTTTTCCCTCGAGTCCCTGTTTTCCCTCGAGTCCCTGTTTTCCCTCGAGTCCCTGTTTTCCCTCGAGTCCCTGTTTTCCCTCGAGTCCCTGCTTTCCCTCGTGTCCCTGCTTTCCCTCAAGTCCCTGTTTTCCCTCGAGTCCCTGTTTTCCCTCGAGTCCCTGTTTTCCCTCGAGTCCCTGTTTTCCCTCGAGTCCCTGCTTTCCCTCGAGTCCCTCCTTTCCCTCGAGTCCCTCCTTTCCCTCGAGTCCCTGCTTTCCCTCGAGTCCCTGCTTTCCCTTTGAGTCCCTGTTTTCCCTCGAGTCCCTGCTTTCCCTCGAGTCCCTGTTTTCCCTCGAATCCCTGTTTTCCCTCGAGTCCCTGCTTTCCCTCGAGTCCCTGTTTTCCCTCAAGTCCCTGTTTTCCCTCGAGTCCCTGCTTTCCTTCGAGTCCCTGCTTTCCCTCGAGTCCCTGCTTTCCCTCGAGTCCCTGTTTTCCCTCGAGTCCCTGTTTTCCCTCGAGTCCCTGCTTTCCCTCGAGTCCCTGTTTTCCCTCGAGTCCCTGCTTTCCCTCGAGTCCCTGTTTTCCCTCGAGTCCCTGTTTTCCCTCGAGTCCCTGCTTTCCCTCGAGTCCCTGCTTTCCCTCGAGTCCCTGTTTTCCCTCGAGTCCCTGCTTTCCCTCGAGTCCCTGTTTTCCCTCGAGTCCCTGTTTTCCCTCGAGTCCCTGCTTTCCCTCGAGTCCCTGCTTTCCCTCGAGTCCCTGTTTTCCCTCGAGTCCCTGTTTTCCCTCGAGTCCCTGCTTTCCCTCGAGTCCCTGTTTTCCCTCGAGTCCCTGTTTTCCCTCGAGTCCCTGCTTTCCCTCGAGTCCCTGTTTTCCCTCGAGTCCCTGTTTTCCCTCGAGTCCCTGTTTTCCCTCGAGTCCCTGCTTTCCCTCGAGTCCCTGCTTTCCCTCGAGTCCCTGCTTTCCCTCGAGTCCCTGCTTTCCCTCGAGTCCCTGCTTTCCCTCGAGTCCCTGTTTTCCCTCGAGTCCCTGCTTTCCGGGTTTTGACCATTCTGCTTGCCCTGACCCTGCCGTTCTGTACCTTGTGACACTGCCCTGGATTACTGTTCTCTGCCGGCCCTTGACCTGTCATTTGCCTGCCCACTGTCTGCACCTGGGTCTTATCCTGAGGTCTGATAGACACTAGACATTTCAGTTTGTAATAATTTGTATTAACATAATTCCACTTTGACATTATGGGGTATCGTGTGTAGATCAGTGACACAAATCTCAATGTAATCAATTTTAATTCAGGCTGTAACACAATGTGGATAAAGTAAAGGGATGTGAATACTTTCTGAAGGCACTGTATATGTTTCATAATTTCCATTAAATTGAATCTTTGTTACATGTCATCTTTTGGTTCAAACGTAATGCATATTTAGCACCATCAACAAAGGGAATATCTTGGGTGATAAGCTGAATATATTCATTTATAAGACTCAGGCCCTTATGAATAACTGTTCATAAAAAGGTCCTGAGGTCAAAGTCAATATTCAGACCACTAGGGGTCAATGTTTTTGGATAGGAAATCCAGTAAGCCTTCTGTAGTAGTGAGGTCTAAATGTTACCTCCTTGTTGGGGTAACATGCTCCATACCTCTGTACATAGCTGCGGGAAGTAGAGGTGCTGAGGGTACTGCAGCACCCCCTGATAAAAAAAATGGATTCTCTCAACCAGCTTCATGAGGTAGTCACCTGGAATGCATTTCAATTAACAGGTGTGTCTTGTTAATTTGTGGAATTTCTTTCCTTAATGCGTTTGAGCCAATCAGTTGTGTTGTGACAAGGTAGGGTTTGTATACAGAAGATAGCCCTATTTGGTACAAGACCAGGTCCATATTATGGCAAGAACAGCTCAAATAAGCAAAGAGAAACGACAGTCCATCATTACTATAAGACATGAAGGTCAGTCAATCAGGAACATTTCAAGAACTTTGAACGTTTCTTCAAGTGCAGTCACAAAAACCATCAAGCACTATGATGAAACTGCCTCTCATGAGTACCGCCACAGGAAAGCAAGTTCATTAGAGTTACCAGCCTCAGAAATTGCAGGCCAGGGCTATTTGACCAAGAAGGAGAGATGGTTTGTGATGAGTTGTTCCGCAGAGTGAAGGAAAAGCAACCAGCAAGTGCTCGGCATATGTGGGAACTCCTTCAAGACTGTTGGAAATATCGTGGCAATATTGTCCGCTATTATCCTCAGTAAGTTTCCATCCAAGTTGTCAGACCCCTGTGGATTGTCATTGTTGATAGACAACAATAATTTCACCTCTTCCACACTTACTTTACAGAATTCAAAATAACAATAATTAATCATTTTCTTTCATAATTTGGTCAGAAATACTTGGATGAGTATTGTCAATAAATGTTACACTCACAGAGCTGCAATAGTATCGTGGCCAGTTATGGAGGGCTAAAAGTCTGCTGAACCGTTCAATGCCACAATTTGGGGAGGGCAGAGGGCCAGATATTATGGGATGTTTGTCGGTGTCAGGTAGAGACCCAATCAGTTCTTTAAAATCCATTTTCAACTGTTCTGAGCTGCCGCTCATAATGTCATTTGACCTCACATGAACCATGACAGTGTTGGAGTTGTGCTTGGTCTTTCAGTCATGGGTGAACATGGAGTAGAGGAGGGGACTGAGCACGCACCCCTGAGGGGCTCCCTGTGTTGAGGATCAGCGTAGAGGAGGGGACTGAGCACGCACCCCTGAGGGGCCCCCGTGTTGAGGATCAGCGTAGAGGAGGGGACTGAGCACGCACCCCTGAGGGGCCCCTGTGTTGAGGATCAGCGTGGCAGATGTGCTGTTCTTTTTGTCCTCCATCCACTTTTATGTCATTTACTGAACATTCTAAATGCCCCATTGTGACATCATTACTTCCCACATTCCATTCACTGCAATTGCAACAATGCAATTTTTTTTTTTAACAAATTAGCTATTTTGACCACTTTTCCAACAACTTCAAACCCTTTGTCTAAGTTATAACAACTTGATCTTCTTCCATTCTTCCATTCTAACATCACTAGATACGCCATCATATTTCTCTCCCCAAATAGTAGCCTAAAACATTCAAATCATCATTCAACTAAAATCATACTTTATTCACACTGAACATTTTTCAAAAATAAATGGTGCATCTATTTATCTGAAACCCACAGCATGATTGACTCAGAGTGGCTTTGTGTTCCTACGAGTCCACACGATCCTACCTTTTATTTCCTGACAGAAGATCTCTTTGTCCTTTCTTCTATCAGTTTTCACAGGCAACAACTGTAGTTTAGACATTTTGGGGATCTTACTGCCCACAATCCAAAGTAATAATGTTGACATAGAGTAGTCTATCAAAGTAATCAGACCAATTATTTTTCTACATTTAACTTTGACTATACTGTATTTAACTGCTTTGCTTTATATAGTAAATTAAAACTTTACCAGAAATACTTTTAATGAGCTTTAGGATAGCCCCACAACTTTACTTGTCAAGTTACCATCTAGTTCTCTTTAATGATCCATACGTCCAGAGAGTTTATTTTTCTCTCATCAGTCTGCATTCACAGCTCTTATTCAGCAGACTTCCTCCTCAGAGCACAGTGTAGGTCCTGCTGACTTCCTTCTCAGAGCACAGTGTAGGTCCTGCTGACTTCCTTCTCAGAGCACAGTGTAGGTCCTGCTGACTTCCTTCTCAGAGCACAGTGTAGGTCTTGCTGACTTCCTCCTCAGAGCACAGTGTAGGTCCTGCTGACTTCCTTCTCAGAGCACAAATACATCGTCTATGTACCTCTTCCATGATTGGTGATGATGAGGATGATTTTAGACTGGAGGGGATAAAACGAGGCACAAGAACCGGCACCCCCAAGGTACATCACATTCTAGTTCGTTTTTAATACATTCTCTGTCCTATATAGTGCACTACTTTTGACCAGGGCCCATCAGGCAAAAGCAGTGCACTATATAGGGAGTCGGGTGCCATTTGGGACACAGGTAAGCTCCATCTGAACCACCCTGGGGGGTAATTATGGTATTATTGTCAAGATTTTGATTGACAGCGCTGCATTCCCTCTAGGGTGATGCCACCTCATGTCTGTTTACACACACACACACACACACACACACACACACACACACACACACACACACACACACACACACACACACACACACACACACACACACACACACACACACACACACACACACACACACACACATCCAGCCTCCCCTCTCCCAAGCTATACCGATGCCCTATAGCATAACTACCCTTGAACCCCATCAGAGGGGATGCACTTGAATAGAATGAATGTCGATTGATGCTCTAAACTGATGGAAGATATGAACCATCATGAATTACTCTATAAGGAAGAGGCGCTCATAGTGGCCGGGGACTTTAATGCAGGCAAACTTAAATCAGTTTTACCAAATTTTTACCAGTATGTCACATGTGCAACCAGGGGGGGGGGGGGGCAAATCCTAGACCACCTTTACTCCACACAGAGATGCATACAAAGCTCTCCCCCGCCCTCCATTTGGTACATCTGACCATTATTATATCTGCTTACAATCAAAAACTAAATCAGGAAGTACCCGTGACTCTCTCAATATGGAAGTGGCCAGATAACGCGGATGCTACGCTACAGGCCTGTTTTGCTAGCAGAGACTGGAATATGTTCCGGGATTCATCCAATGGCATTGAGGAATACACCACCTTAGTCATCGGCTTCTTCAATAAGTGCATCGATGACGTCAACCCCACACTGACTGTACGTACATATCCCAACCAGAAGCCATGGATTACAGGCAACATCCGCATCGAGCTAAAGGCTAGAGCTGCCGCTTTCAAGAAGCAGGAGACTAATCCGGACGCTTATAAGAAATCCCGCTATGCCCTCAGATGAACCATCAAACAAGCAAAGCGTCAATACAGGATTAAGATTGAATCCTACTACACCGGCTCTGACGCTCGTCGGATGTGGCAGGGCTTGAAAACTATTACGGTCCACAAAGGGAAACCCAGACACAAGCTGCCCAGTGACGCGAGCCTACCAGACGAGCTAAATGCTTTTTATGCTCGCTTCGAGGCAAGCAACACTGAAGCATTCACGAGAGCACCAGCTGTTCTGGATGACTGTGTGATAACGCTCTCGGTAGCTGATGTGAATAAAACCTTTAAATAGGTCAACATTCACAAAGCCGCTGGGCCAGACGGATTACCAGGACGTGTACTCAAAGCATGCACGGACCAACTGTCAAGTGTCTTCGCTGACATTTTCAGCCTCTCCCTGACCGAGTCTGTAATACCTACATGTTTCAAGCAGACCACCTGTGCCCAAGGAAGCGAAGGTAACCTGCCTAAATGATTACAGCCCCGTGGCACTCACGTTGGAAGCCATGAAGTGCATTGAAAGGCTGGTCATGGCTCACATCAACAGCATCCTCCCGGACACCATAGACCCACTCCAATTCGCATACCACCCTGACAGATCCACAGATGATGCAATCTCAATCCCACTCCACACTGCCCTTTTCCACCTGGACAAAAGGAACACCTATGTGAGAATGCTGTTCATTGACTACAGCTCAGCTTTCAACACCATAGTGCCTTCAAAGCTCATCACTAAGCTAAGGACTCTGGGACTAAACACCTCCCTCTGCAACTGGATCCTGGACTTCCTGACGGGCCGCCCCCAGATGGTAAGAGTAGGCAACAACACATCTGCCACGATGATCCTTAACACTGGGGCCCCTCAGGGGTACGTGCTTAGTCCCCTCCTGTATTCCCTGTTCACCCACGACTGAGTGGCCAAACACGACTCCAACACCATCATTAAGATTGCTGACGACACAACAGTGGTAGGTCTGTGCACCGACAACAATGAGACGGCCTATGGGGAGGAGGTCAGAGACCTGGCAGTGTGGTGCCAGGACAACAACCTCTCCCTCAACGTGAGCAAGACAAAGGAGCTGATCGTGGACTACAGGAAAAGGAGGGCTGAACAGGCCCCATTAACATCGACGGGGCTGTAGTGGAACGGGTCGAGACTTTCAAGTTCCTTGGTGTCCACATCACCAACGAACTATCATGGTCCAAACATACCAAGACAGTCGTGAAGAGGGCACGACAACAGCTTCTACCCCCAAGCCATAAGACTGCTGAACAATTCATAAAACAATTAATGTACAGATTACTTCAACTAGCCTGTACCCCCGCACGCTGACTCGGTACCGGTGCCCCCTGTATATAGCCTCCACATTGACTCGGTACCGTAATACCCTGTATATAGCCTCCACATTGACTCTGTACCGTAATACCCTGTATATAGCCTCCACATTGACTCTGTACCGTAACACCCTGTATATAGCCTCCACATTGACTCTGTACCGTAACACCCTGTATATATCCTCCACATTGACTCGGTACTGTAGGACTGTAGGACTGTACTGTTGATGTGAGCCATGACCAGCCTTTCAATGCACTTCATGGCTTCCAACGTGAGTGCCACGGGGCTGTAATCATTTAGGCAGGTTACCTTCGCTTCCTTGGGCACAGGTGGTCTGCTTGAAACATGTAGGTATTACAGACTCGGTCAGGGAGAGGCTGAAAATACTTTTTTCTTCTTGAACTGCGCTGTTGGTTAAGGGCTTGTAAGTCAGCATTTCACTGTAAAGTCTAAACTTGTTGTTTTCGGCGCATGTGACAAATAAAATTTGATTTTAAATATTCTGAATAAATATAACTTATTTTAACCAGTTCGTAATCCACAAAATACCCTTATATAAGTCTGTGTTCCAATAACAGGATGATCTATCATAATGAATATTACTGTAGGCTGTCTGTTTCTTTATGTCTAGCCTGCCACTCCCACTGGCTATCTATGTTCTATATGTCTAGCCTGCCACTCCCACTGGCTGTGTTCTATGTTCTATATGTCTAGCCTGCCACTGGCTGTGTTCTATGTTCTATATGTCTAGCCTGCCACTCCGACTGGCTGTGTTCTATGTTCTATATGTCTAGCCTGCCACTGGCTGTGTTCTATGTTCTATATGTCTAGCCTGCCACTCCCACTGGCTGTCTATGTTCTATATGTCTAGCCTGCCACTCCCACTGGCTGTGTTCTATGTTCTATATGTCTAGCCTGCCAATCCCACTGTCTGTCTATGTTCTATATGTCTAGCCTGCCACTCCCACTGGCTGTCTATGTTCTATATGTCTAGCCTGCCACTGGCTGTGTTCTATGTTCTATATGTCTAGCCTGCCACTCCCACTGTCTATGTTCTATGTTCTATATGTCTAGCCTGCCACTGGCTGTGTTCTATGTTCTATATGTCTAGCCTGCCACTCCCACTGGCTGTCTATGTTCTATATGTCTAGCCTGCCACTCCCACTGGCTGTGTTCTATGTTCTATATGTCTAGCCTGCCACTCCCACTGGCTGTGTTCTATGTTCTATATGTCTAGCCTGCCACTCCCACTGGCTGTCTATGTTCTACATGTCTAGCCTGCCACTGGCTGTGTTCTATGTTCTATATGTCTAGCCTGCCACTGGCTGTGTTCTATGTTCTACATGTCTAGCCTGCCACTCCCACTGTCTGTCTATGTTCTATATGTCTAGCCTGCCACTCCCACTGTCTGTCTATGTTCTATATGTCTAGCCTCCCACTGGCTGTGTTCTATTGTTCTATATGTCTAGCCTGCCACTCCCACTGGCTGTGTTCTATGTTCTATATGTCTAGCCTGCCACTCCCACTGGCTGTGTTCTATGTTCTACATGTCTAGCCTGCCACTCCCACTGTCTGTCTATGTTCTACATGTCTAGCCTGCCACTCCCACTGGCTGTGTTCTATGTTCTATATGTCTAGCCTGCCACTGGCTGTGTTCTATGTTCTAGCCTTAGTGGAGCACGTGATAACACCTTTGATTGGGAACTGTTTCCCTGTTTGGGGGTGTTTGAAGGATCTACATGTATAAGTGCCATAACATTGAGGACAGCCGTTACACTTGTAGTTCCCAAATAGACGTGCAGGGATATCTTGGGATGGTAAATCAGAGTTTACCAATTGATCTCTGAGAGATCTGAGATTTCTGAGGGTCCGAAAACACATTACCGAGACTGTCATCGGATTTTAGAATGTGACAATGTTTGTGAACGATTCCCTTAATTTGTTCAGAGCACTTTGAATAGCGAGTAGTTAGAACGCAAGAATGCGTCTTTTTGCGAGACTGTCCTTGAAAAAGATCATGTCTTGGTTTGTTTAGTATTTTCTCAATAGCAGAATTAATCGGACCATTTTTGTACCCCCTCTCCTTGAATTATCTTTGCGTCTCAGCCGTATTTCTGTCGAAATCTGATTGTTTTTTGCAAATTCTTTTGATTCAAGAGAATTGGATGTAGGGAAAACTGTTTTTCAAAGGAAGCGGGTGACAACTGTTAGCCCTCAACAAACTGTTAGGATCAGTAGGTTTCCTGTAAAGATCAGTGTATAGAACATTATCTTCACACAATGTCAGAAGATCAAAGAAACTGATTTGACGTGTGTCAGACTGCATAGTAAATCTCAAATGTTCAGAACAGGAGTTAAGAAAATCATGGAACACCTGGAGCTGTTTTGCGTCACCCCTCCATAGAACAAAAATATCATCAATATACCGTTTCCAAATAATGATGTTAGGTAAGAAAACCTTTTTGAGAGGATTGTAAATGGACTGTTTTTCCATGTAACCCACATACAAATGGTACTCTACTTCATGTTTCTAAATGATTTCATTATTCAGACGAAGGGTACTGTTATGGGATCCCCCATGGCTCCTAACTATGCTCATTATTCAGACGAAGGGTACTGTTATGGGATCCCCCATGGCTCCTAACTATGCTCATTATTCAGACGAAGGGTACTGTTATGGGATCCCCCATGGCTCCTAACTATGCTCATTATTCAGACGAAGGGTACTGTTATGGGATCCCCCATGGCTCCTAACTATGCTCATTATTCAGACGAAGGGTACTGTTATGGGATCCCCCATGGCTCCTAACTATGCTCATTATTCAGACGAAGGGTACTGTTATGGGATCCCCCATGGCTCCTAACTATGCTCATTATTCAGACGAAGGATACTGTTATGGGATCCCCCATGGCTCCTAACTATGCTCATTATTCAGACGAAGGGTACTGCTATGGGATCCCCCATGGCTCCTAACTATGCTGATGTGGGTTACATGGAGAAACAGTCCATTTTTTAATCCTCTCAAAAAGGTTTTCTTCTTGGTAATCAGGCCTCCATGCCGTCTGCAAACTTGATGATTGAGTTGGAGGCGTGCATGGCCATGCAGTCATGGGTGAACAGGGAGTACAGGAGGGGGCTGAGTACACACCCTTGTGGGGCACCAGTGTTGAGGATTAGCGAAGTGGAGGTGTTGTTTCCTACCTTAACCACCTGGGGGCGGCCCGTCAGGAAGTTCAGGACCCAGTTGCACAGCGCGGGGTTCAGACCCAGGTCCTCCAGCTTAATGATGAGCTTGGAGGGTACTATGGTGTTGAATGCTGAGCTGTAGTCAATTAACAGCATTCTTACATAGGTATTCCTCTTGTGCAGATGGGATAGGGCAGTATGCAGTGTGATGGCGATTGCATCGTCTGTGGATCTATTGGGGCTGAAAGCAATTGAAGTGGGTCTAGGGTGTCAGGTAAGGTAGAGGTGATATGATCCTTAACTAGCCTCTCAAAGCACTTCATGGTGACAGAAGTGAGTGCTACGGGGTGATAGTCATTTAGTTCAATTTCCTTTGATTTCTTGGGTACAGGAACAATGGTGGACATCTTGAAGCAAGGGGGAACAGCAGACTGGGATAGGGAGAGATTGAATATGTCCGTAAACACACCAGCTAGCTGGTCTGCGCATGCTTTGATGACGCGGCTAGGGATGCCGTCTGGGCCAGCAGCCTTGCGAGGGTTAACACGTTTAAATGTCTTACTCACGTCGGCCACGGAGAAGGACAGCCCACACTGGTAGCGGGCCGTGTCGTGTCGGTGGCACTGTGTTATCCTCAAAGCGGGCGAAGGTGTTTAGCTTGTCCGGGAGCAAGACGTTGGTGTCCGCGACATGACTGGCTTTCCCTCTGTAGTCCGTGACTGTCTGGAGTCCCTGCCACATACGTCTCGTGTCTGAGCCGTTGAATTGTGACTCCACTTTGCCTCTATACTGACGTTTTGTCTGTATGATTGCCTTACTGAGGGAATAATTACACTGTTTGCATTCGGCCATACTCCCAGTCACCTTGCCATGGTTTATTGTGGTGGTTCGCGCTTTCAGTTTTGTGCGAATGCTGCCATCTATCCACAGTTTCTGATTAGGGCAGGTTTTAATAGTCACAGTGGGTACAACATTTCCTTTACACTTCCTGATAAACTCAGTCAAATCGAAACAGTCCTGTCAGGTGCAGAAAACACTAAACAGAAAACATCTACCCACAAAACACAGGTGGGAAAATGCTACCTAAGTATGGTTCCCAATCAGAGACAACGATAGACAGCTGTCCCCGATTGAGAACCAACCGTGCATTCGTCGATGTTATTCTTAGAGGCTACCCGGAACATATCCCAGTCCGCATGTGGTACCAGGAAAATAACCTCTCACTCAATGTTGACAAAACAAAGGAGCTGATTGTGGACTTCAGGAAAGAGCAGAGGGAGCATGCCTCTATCCACATCGATGGGACAGCAGTGGAGCAGGAGGAAAGCTTCAAGTTCCTCGGCGTACACATCACCGACGATCTGAAATGGTCCACCCACACAGACAGTGTGTTGAAGAAGGCGCAATAGCGCCTCTTCAACCTTAGGAGGCTGAATACATTGGGCTTGGCACCTAAAACCCTCACCAACTTTTACAGATGGTTTTAATTAGATTACTTGTAGTTTTTCATGTTGTTTGTCTGTAATTTTATAATGACTTGGTGCTGCCTATCTTGGCCAGGAAGCTCTTGAAAAAGAGATTTCAAATCTCAATGAGCTCTTACTGGTTAAATAAAGGTAAAATAAAAATAAACAGATGCACAATTGAGAGTATGCTGTCACGCTGCATCACCGCCTGGTACGGCAGCTGCAGGGCTCTCCATCGGGTGCAAACTATCTGCCCTCCAGGACACCTACAGCACCGATGTCACAGGAAGGCCATAAAGATCATCAAGGACAACAACCACCCGAGCCACTGCCTGTTCACCCCGCTATCATCCAGAAGGCGAGGTCAGTACAGGTGCATCAAAGCTGGGACCGAGAGACTGAAAAACAGATTCTATCTCAAGGCCATCAGACTATGTTAAACAGCCATCACTAGGCGGCTTCCACCCGGTTACTCAACCCTGCACCTTAGAGGCTGCTGCCCCATATACATAGAATCGGACCAAAGCGCAGCGTGGTAAGTGTTCATGATTTTTATTTACACTGAACACTAGAACAAAATAACAAAGTGAGAAACGAAACCGAAACAGTCCTGTCAGGTGCAGAAAACACTAAACAGAAAATAACTACCCACAAAACACAGGTGGGAAAATGCTACCTATGTATGGTTCCCAATCAGAGACAGCGATAGACAGCTGTCCCTGATTGAGAACCATACCCGGCCAAAACAAAGAAATATAACACAAACACAAATTAACATAGAATGCCCACCCAAATCACACCCTGACCAAACCAAAATAGAGACACAAAAAGCTCTCTAAGGTCAGGGCGTGACAATTGTTTTATAGAATGCACTCATACAGTATATCTTCTTGTCAATAGGGGGAGCTGTTAGCACTATGTTTTCTTGACGTTCCCAAATTAAACTGCCTCGTACTCAATTCTTGCTCGTACAATATGCATATTATTATTACTATTGGATAGAAAACACTCTCTAGTTTCTAAAACCGTTTGAATTATGTCTGTGCGTGAAACAGAACTGGACTTAGAGCAATTTCCCTATGTGGAGTTGAGAATGCAGAATTTTCCAACCTGTTCTCAGACCTGTGTATAACTCTGCCTGTCTTCTATTGGTTGAGATGCACTGCATACGCCTTCCCCTGGGTGTCAGCGAATAGAGGGCCTTGAAATGGAGTCTCTAGGCAGATCCGAAAGTCTATAAATTGATTGGAATCAAAGTGTCCCTTCTTTTGATTCTTCGCTCTGACGCAGGGAGGACCTTGGCATGTCGTTTTAGAAGCTCCTGTTTTAGCTCCTAGATATATCCGGCTCTGTTTTTATTCGATATAGGCTTTAAAGACATCATAATCTTGTTATTTTAAACCGATTTATATCAGTTTATGTCAGTATATTGCGATTTTCGGGTATTTCATTTTCTGGCGTTGTAGGAAGTTGGGTATCTCTCTCTCGCATGCTATTGTTTACTGCTAATTGCAACGTGGAAGATGACTTTCTCCAACCCAGCAACGATTCTTTTGGACAAAGGACACCTATCCCAAGATTCTGATGAGAGGTCATCAAAAAGTAAGAACTATTTATGCTGATAATTCATTGTTCTGTTGAAAAAAGTCAAATGCATAAGACGCCATTACTTGCAGTGTAGCCTTGCTTTATCGCACCCTGTATTGCGCAGTAACTTTAATTTTAAAAATGTAATTCAGCGATTGCATTAAGAACTAATTTGTCTTTCAATTGCTGTCCAACCTGTATTTTTTTAGTCAAGTTTATGAATAGTTTTCGATAAGAATAGGTGCCTTTCCAAGATGGCGCCGGACAGATTGCTTGAGGATTTGGACACTATTCTCATTGTATAAGCACGATTTGTGCCGCTAAATATGCACATTTTCGAACAAACTCTATATGCATTGTGTAATATGATGTTACAGGACTGTCATCTGAAGAATTCTGAGAAGGTTAGTGAAAAATTAATATATTTTGGTGGTTTATACGTTATCGCTATTTTTGCCTTGAATCAATGCTGGTGTGATGTTTGCTATTGTGGTAAGCTAATATAACGCTATATTGTGTTTTCGCTGTAAAACACTTAGAAAATCTGAAATATTGGCTGGATTCACACGATCTGTGTCTTTCATCTGCTGTACGCTGTGTATTTTTAAGAAATGTTTTATGATGAGTAATAAGCTAATACACGATGGTCTCTGTAGTTATTCTAGTCGCTTTGGTGAGAGTTGTGATGGTGGCTGCAATGGTAAACTCTGATTTATACCTGAAATATGCACATTTTTCTAACAAAACATATGCTATACAATAAATATGTTATCAGACTGCCATCTGATGTGGTTGTTTCTTGGTTAGTGGCTATTTATATCTTTATTTGGTCGAATTTGTGATAGCTACTGATGGAGTAAAAAAAATGGTGGAGTAAAGAAGTGGTGTCTTTTGCTAACGTGGTTAGCTAATAGATTTACATATTGTGTCTTCCCTGTAAAACATTTTAAAAATCAGAAATGATGGCTTGATTCACAAGATGTGTATCTTTCATCTGGTGTCTTGGACTTGTGATTTAATGATATTTAGATGCTACTATTTACTTGTGACGCTATGCTAGCCTATGCTAGTCAGCTTTTTTACTGATGGGGGTGCTCCCGGATCCGGGTTTGGGAGGAATTAGAGGATATACATGTTCCTACTGTATAAAGTATTTTGTTATATTTTGTGATAAAATATTTTATTTATGTGTGCCACATTTGCATAAATACAACAGGTATATTTTAATAAATGTATGTTAAAGCGGAGGAACTGTCTACTGGTCTCCAGGCAGCCTCTCTACCTGCTTTCTTTTCAGCACATCTCATTTGGAAACATTTCAACTGTATATTTACTTTTTTTCAATTCCACAAAAAGCAAACATCCATCAAATAAAGTTATTTCTTTTGACGTTAAGTGTCGAAAAAAGTATTAAAATGTATTTAGTTGCTCTGGATAAGAACGCTAAATGACTGAAATGTTAAACAGAAAGCCAATGTATCCCATTGAGCTATTTCAGCCATTACCGGGGTGTGTTTGACGGGACATTACAAACATTTCCGCGGTCGTAACGTTAACGGGGATAAACGACAGACAATAGTATGAAAGGGTGGCAGGAGTAAAATGAAAGCAATCAATCCAGCGAGATTTATTAAGTGACAAGTGGATTTTGCAGCCCTCAAACAGGAAATAGATGGCTGAAAAACAGCCCTCAAACAGGAAGTAGATGGCTGAAAAACAGCCCTCAAACAGGAAGTAGATGGCTGAAAAACAGCCCACAAACAGGAAATAGATGGCTGAAAAACAGCCCTCAAACAGGAAATAGATGGCTGAAAAACAGCCCTCAAACAGGAAGTAGATGGCTGAAAAACAGCCCACAAACAGGAAATAGATGGCTGAAAAACAGCCCTCAAACAGGAAATAGATGGCTGAAAAACAGCCCTCAAACAGGAAATAGATGGCTGAAAAACAGCCCTCAAACAGGAAGTAGATGGCTGAAAAACAGCCCACAAACAGGAAATAGATGGCTGAAAAACAGCCCTCAAACAGGAAATAGATGGCTGAAAAACAGCCCACAAACAGGAAATAGATGGCTGAAAAACAGCCCTCAAACAGGAAATAGATGGCTGAAAAACAGCCCACAAACAGGAAATAGATGGCTGAAAAACAGCCCACAAACAGGAAATAGATGGCTGAAAAACAGCCTTCAAACAGGAAGTAGATGGCTGAAAAACAGCCCACAAACAGGAAATAGATGGCTGAAAAACAGCCCTCAAACAGGAAATAGATGGCTGAAAAACAGCCCTCAAACAGGAAGTAGATGGCTGAAAAACAGCCCTCAAACAGGAAATAGATGTCTGAAAAAGACAGATCCTCAAGTGGGCGGGGCATGCGCGTTGCTAGAACGTCTATTGAGACTGAAACCTTATATTGAGACTGAAACCTTATATTGAGACTGAAACCTTATATTGAGACTGAAACCTTATATTGAGACTGAAACCTTAGTACAATAAGCTCCATGAAATGAAACGCCATCAAGATCTCCAGTGTGCTTTTTATCCTCGTTGTCCTTTTTATCCTAGTTGTCCTTTTCATCCTCGTTGTCATTTTTTATCCTCGTTGTCCTTTTTATCCTCGTTGTCCTTTTTATCCTCGTTGTCCTTTTTATCCTCGTTGTCCTTTTCATC
This sequence comes from Salvelinus namaycush, assembly GCF_016432855.1. Lineage (NCBI taxonomy): Eukaryota > Metazoa > Chordata > Actinopteri > Salmoniformes > Salmonidae > Salvelinus > Salvelinus namaycush. The sequence goes on from NW_024060031.1 coordinate 113,565, forward strand.
CTCGTTGTCCTTTTTATCCTCGTTGTCCTTTTTATCCTAGTTGTCCTTTTTATCTCGTTGTCCTTTTTATCCTCGTTGTCCTTTTTATCTCGTTGTCCTTTTCATCCTAGTTGTCCTTTTTATCCTCGTTGTCCTTTTTATCCTCGTTGTCCGTTTTATCCTAGTTGTCCTTTTTATCCTCGTTGTCCTTTTTATCCTCGTTGTCCTTTTCATCCTCGTTGTCCTTTTTATCCTAGTTGTCCTTTTTATCTCGTTGTCCTTTTTATCCTCGTTGTCCTTTTTATCCTCGTTGTCCTTTTTATCCTCGTTGTCCGTTTTATCCTAGTTGTCCTTTTTATCCTCGTTGTCCTTTTTATCCTCGTTGTCCTTTTCATCCTCGTTGTCCTTTTCATCCTCGTTGTCCTTTTTATCCTCGTTGTCCTTTTTATCCTCGTTGTCCTTTTTATCCTCGTTGTCCTTTTTATCCTCGTTGTCCTTTTCATCCTCGTTGTCCTTTTTATCCTCGTTGTCCTTTTTATCTCGTTGTCCTTTTTATCCTCGTTGTCCTTTTCATCCTCGTTGTCCTTTTTATCCTCGTTGTCCTTTTTATCCTCGTTGTCCTTTTTATCCTCGTTGTCCGTTTTATCCTCGTTGTCCTTTTTATCCTCGTTGTCCTTTTTATCCTCGTTGTCCTTTTCATCCTCGTTGTCCTTTTCATCCTCGTTGTCCTTTTCATCCTCGTTGTCCTTTTTATCCTCGTTGTCCTTTTTATCCTCGTTGTCCTTTTTATCCTCGTTGTCCTTTTTATCCTCGTTGTCCTTTTCATCCTCGTTGTCCTTTTTATCTCGTTGTCCTTTTTATCCTCGTTGTCCTTTTTATCCTCGTTGTCCTTTTTATCTCGTTGACCTTTTTATCTCGTTGACCTTTTTATCTCGTTGTCCTTTTTATCCTCGTTGTCCTTTTTATCCTCGTTGTCCGTTTTATCCTCGTTGTCCTTTTTATCCTCGTTGTCCTTTTTATCCTCGTTGTCCTTTTAATCCTCGTTGTCCTTTTTATCCTCGTTGTCCTTTTTATCCTCGTTGTCCTTTTCATCCTCGTTGTCCTTTTTATCCTCGTTGTCCTTTTCATCCTCGTTGTCCTTTTTATCCTCGTTGTCCTTTTCATCCTAGTTGTCCTTTTTATCCTCGTTGTCCTTTTTATCCTCGTTGTCCTTTTCATCCTAGTTGTCCTTTTTATCCTCGTTGTCCTTTTTATCCTCGTTGTCCTTTTTATCTCGTTGTCCTTTTCATCCTAGTTGTCCTTTTCATCCTCGTTGTCCTTTTTATCCTCGTTGTCCTTTTTATCCTCGTTGTCCTTTTTATCCTCGTTGTCCTTTTTATCCTCGTTGTCCGTTTTATCCTCGTTGTCCTTTTTATCCTCGTTGTCCTTTTTATCCTCGTTGTCCTTTTCATCCTCGT
>NW_024060031.1:120000-125000 GCF_016432855.1 Salvelinus namaycush
CGGGTCATACTTTATCCATTAACAACAAGTTAAATATCTGTTACGGGTCATACTTTATCCTTTTACAACAAGTTAAATATCTGTCACGGGTCATACTTTATCCTTTTACAACAAGTTAAATATCTGTTACGGGTCATACTTTATCCTTTTACAACAAGTTAAATATCTTTCACGGGTCATACTTTATCCTTTTACAACAAGTTAAATATCTCTCACGGGTCAAACTTTATCCTTTTACAACAAGTTATATATCTCTCACAGGTGCTACTTTATCCTTTTACAACAAGTTAAATATCTGTCACGGGTCATTCTTTATCCTTTTACAACAAGTTAAATATCTGTCACGGGTCATACTTTATCCTTTTACAACAAGTTAAATATCTGTCACGGGTCATACTTTATCCATTAACAACAAGTTAAATATCTGTCACGGGTCATACTTTATCCTTTTACAACAAGTTAAATATCTGTTACGGGTCATACTTTATCCTTTTACAACAAGTTAAATATCTTTCACGGGTCATACTTTATCCTTTTACAACAAGTTATATATCTGTCACGGGTGCTACTTTATCCTTTTACAACAAGTTATATATCTGTCACAGGTTCTACTTTATCCTTTTACAACAAGTTATATATCTCTCACGGGTCATACTTTATCCTTTTACAACAAGTTAAATATCTGTCACGGGTCATACTTTATCCATTAACAACAAGTTAAATATCTGTTACGGGTCATGCTTGATCCTTTTACAACAAGTTAAATATCTGTCACGGGTCATACTTTATCCTTTTACAACAAGTTAAATATCTGTTACGGGTCATACGTTATCCTTTTACAACAAGTTAAATATCTTTCACGGGTCATACTTTATCCTTTTACAACAAGTTAAATATCTCTCACGGGTCATACTTTATCCTTTTACAACAAGTTATATATCTGTCACAGGTGCTACTTTATCCTTTTACAACAAGTTAAATATCTGTCACGGGTCATACTTTATCCTTTTACAACAAGTTAAATATCTGTCACGGGTCATACTTTATCCTTTTATAACAAGTTAAATATTTGTCACGGGTCATACTTTATCCTTTTACAACAAGTTAAATATCTGTCACGGGTCATACTTTATCCATTAACAACAGGTTAAATATCTGTCACGGATCATACTTTATCCTTTTACAACAAGTAAAATATCTGTTACGGGTCATACTTTATCCTTTTACAACAAGTTAAATATCTTTCACGGGTCATACTTTATCCTTTTACAACAAGTTATATATCTGTCACAGGTTCTACTTTATCCTTTTACAACAAGTTATATATCTCTCACGGGTCATACTTTATCCTTTTACAACAAGTTAAATATCTGTCACGGGTCATACTTTATCCATTAACAACAAGTTAAATATCTGTTACGGGTCATACTTGATCCTTTTACAACAAGTTAAATATCTGTCACGGGTCATACTTTATCCTTTTACAACAAGTTAAATATCTGTTACGGGTCATACGTTATCCTTTTACAACAAGTTAAATATCTGTTACGGGTCATACTTTATCCTTTTACAACAAGTTAAATATCTCTCACGGGTCATACTTTATCCTTTTACAACAAGTTATATATCTGTCACGGATCATACTTTATCCTTTTACAACAAGTTAAATATCTGTCACGGGTCATACTTTATCCTTTTACAACAAGTTAAATATCTGTCACGGGTCATACTTTATCCTTTTACAACAAGTTAAATATCTGTCACGGGTCATACTTTATCCTTTTACAACAAGTTAAATATCTGTCACGGGTCATACTTTATCCATTAACAACAAGTTAAATATCTGTTACGGGTCATACTTTATCCTTTTACAACAAGTTAAATATCTGTCACGGATCATACTTTATCGTTTTAGAACAAGTTATATATCTCTCACGGGTCATACTTTATCCTTTTACAACAAGTTAAATATCTGTCACGGGTCATACTTTATCCTTTTACAACAAGTTAAATATCTCTCACGGGTCATACTTTATCCTTTTACAACAAGTTAAATATCTCTCACGGGTCATACTTTATCCTTTTACAACAAGTTATATATCTGTCACAGGTTCTACTTTATCCTTTTACAACAAGTTAAATATCTGTCACGGGTCATACTTTATCCTTTTACAACAAGTTAAATATCTGTCACGGGTCATACGTTATCCATTAACAACAAGTTAAATATCTGTTACGGGTCATACTTTATCCTTTTACAACAAGTTAAATATCTGTCACGGGTCATACTTTATCCTTTTACAACAAGTTATATATCTGTCACAGGTTCTACTTTATCCTTTTACAACAAGTTAAATATCTGTCACGGGTCATACTTTATCCTTTTACAACAAGTTAAATATCTGTCACGGGTCATACTTTATCCTTTTACAACAAGTTAAATATCTGTCACGGGTCATACTTTATCCTTTTACAACAAGTTAAATATCTGTCACGGTTCATACTTTATCCTTTTACAACAAGTTAAATATCTGTCACGGGTCATACTTTATCCATTAACAACAAGTTAAATATCTGTTACGGGTCATACTTTATCCTTTTACAACAAGTTAAATATCTGTCACGGATCATACTTTATCGTTTTAGAACAAGTTATATATCTCTCACGGGTCATACTTTATCCTTTTACAACAAGTTAAATATCTGTCACGGGTCATACTTTATCCTTTTACAACAAGTTAAATATCTGTTACGGGTCATACTTTATCCTTTTACAACAAGTTAAATATCTTTCACGGGTCATACTTTATCCTTTTACAACAAGTTAAATATCTCTCACGGGTCATACTTTATCCTTTTACAACAAGTTATATATCTGTCACAGGTTCTACTTTATCCTTTTACAACAAGTTAAATATCTGTCACGGGTCATACTTTATCCTTTTACAACAAGTTAAATATCTGTCACGGGTCATACGTTATCCATTAACAACAAGTTAAATATCTGTTACGGGTCATACTTTATCCTTTTACAACAAGTTAAATATCTGTCACGGGTCATACTTTATCCTTTTACAACAAGTTAAATATCTGTTACGGGTCATACTTTATCCTTTTACAACAAGTTAAATATCTTTCACGGGTCATACTTTATCCTTTTACAACAAGTTAAATATCTCTCACGGGTCATACTTTATCCTTTTACAACAAGTTATATATCTGTCACAGGTTCTACTTTATCCTTTTACAACAAGTTAAATATCTGTCACGGGTCATACTTTATCCTTTTACAACAAGTTAAATATCTGTCACGGGTCATACTTTATCCTTTACAACAAGTTAAATATCTGTCACGGGTCCTACTTTATCCTTTTACAACAGTTAAATATCTGTCACGGGTCATACTTTATCCTTTTACAACAAGTTAAATATCTGTCACGGGTCATACTTTATCCTTTTACAACAAGTTAAATATCTGTTACGGGTCATTGTTAGTGGAATTAAATAATTCCTCTAATGTACTCATTAATTAAATTCAATCTGTCTATTTATAAGAATTTGTAAGATACTTATTAACATAAAATAGACAGGATGCAGTCTTATTAAAAGTAGATAAGTGTTTATTCTCGGAGCACGCTGCCATTTGATCATAAAAACCAGGTTTATATACAAGATATGATGTCATGGGTTACAGAATTAAGTCTCATTGTCCTGACAAATAGAAAACAGGTTCAAAAGTTCATTCCAACTTTACAGGGCACTCAAATGACAACATATATAATCATTTATCCTGAAGGCTCACTATAATTTATTACCACTTAGCAGACAACTCAAGATAATGGAAGACCTAAAAAGTTTATCTAAACACCTCAGGGCTAAGTTGGGTCAGTTCAACCATAGTTTAACGACCCTTTCTGCTTATTTTATGACCCACAACACAAATCTCTTTTCACCAGACATGCAGAGTTCAATTAGTTATAGTTTTATCTAAAGCTAGAATTTGTTTGAACTATTTATTAACAAAATTCCTAACAGTCATACTTTATCCTTTTACAACAAGTTAAATATCTTTCACGGGTCATACTTTATCCTTTTACAACAAGTTATATATCTGTCACGGGTTCTACTTTATCCTTTTACAACAAGTTATATATCTGTCACAGGTTCTACTTTATCCTTTTACAACAAGTTAAATATCTGTCACGGGTCATACTTTATCCTTTTACAACAAGTTAAATATCTGTTACGGGTCATACTTTATCCTTTTACAACAAGTTAAATATCTGTCACGGGTCATACTTTATCCTTTTACAACAAATTAAATATCTGTCACGGGTCATACTTTATCCTTTTACAACAAGTTAAATATCTGTCACGGGTCATACTTTATCCTTTTACAACAAGTTAAATATCTCTCACGGGTCATACTTTATCCTTTTACAACAAGTTAAATATCTGTCACGGGTCATACTTTATCCTTTTACAACAAGTTAAATATCTGTCACGGGTCATACTTTATCCTTTTACAACAAGTTATATATCTGTTACGGGTCATACTTTATCCTTTTACAACAAGTTAAATATCTCTCACAGGTCATACTTTATCCTTTTACTACAAGTTAAATATCTGTTACGGGTCATACTTTATCCTTTTACAACAAGTTAAATATCTGTCACAGGTTCTACTTTATCCTTTTACAACAAGTTAAATATCTCTCACGGGTCATACTTTATCCTTTTACAACAAGTTAAATATCTCTCACGGGTCATACTTTATCCTTTTACAACAAGTTAAATATCTGTTACGGGTCATACTTATGGGTCACGTGATGTATTGTTGTTTCTACCTTCTTGCCCTTTGTGCTGTTGTCTGTTGCCCAATTATGTTTGTACCATGTTGTGCTGCTGCCATGTTGTGCTGCTGCCATGTTGTGTTGCTACCATGTTGTGTTGCTACCATGTTGTGCTGCTGCCATGTTGTGCTGCTGCCATGTTGTGTT
>NW_024060031.1:130000-174753 GCF_016432855.1 Salvelinus namaycush
AGAGATGAGTCTTCAATAAAGACTTAAAGGTTGAGACCGAGTCTGCGTCTCTCACATGGGTAGGCAGACCATTCCATTAAAATTGAGCTCTATAGGAGAAAGCCCTGCCTCCAGCTGTTTGCTTAGAAATTCTAGGGACAATTAGGAGGCCTGCGTCTTGTGACCGTAGCGTACGTGTAGGTATGTACAGCAGGACCAAATCGGAAAGATAGGTAGGAGCAAGCCCATGTAATGCTTTGTAGGTTAGCAGTAAAACCTTGAAATCAGCCCTTGCCTTAACAGGAAGCCAGTGTAGGGAGGCTAGCACTGGAGTAATATGATCAAATTCTTTGGTTCTAGACAGGATTCTAGCAGCCGTGTTTAGCACTAACTGAAGTTTATTTAGTGCTTTATCCGGGTAGCCGGAAAGTAGAGCATTGCAGTAGTCTAACCTAGAAGTAACAAAAGCATGGATTAATTTTTTTGCATCATTTTTGGACAGAATGTTTCTGATTTTTGCAATGTTATGCAGATGGAAAAAAGCTGTCCTTGAAACAGTCTTGATATGTTCGTCAAAAGAGAGATCAGGGTCCAGAGTAACGCGGAGGTCCTTCACAGTTTTATTTGAGACGACTGTACAACCATCAAGATTAACTGTCAGATTCAACAGAAGATCTCTTTGTTTCTTGGGACCTAGAACAAGCATCTCTGTTTTGTCCCAGATTAAAAGTAGAAAGTTTGCAGCCATCCACATTGTACCAGTACCGAGTCAATGTGCAGTGGTATAAGGTAATGAGGTAGATATGTACTGTCCACTTAACTAAGAATAAAGTGACTTAACTGAGACAAAATGATGGTAGCAGCAGCATATGTGATTATGAGTCAAAAGAGTGCAAAAAGGACCAAAGTCGATAGCCCAGGTAACTATTTAACTAACTATTTAGCAGTCTTAATGCTTGGGGGTAGAAGCTGTTCAGGATCCTGTTGATTCCAGACTTGGTGCATCTGTACCGCTTGCCGTGTGGTAGCAGAGAGAACAGTCTATGACTTAGGTGGCTGGAGTCTTTGACTCCTTCCTCTGACACCGCCTGGTATAGAGATCCTGGATGGCAGGGAGCTTGGCACCAGTGATGTACTGGGCTGTACTCTTTAGCGCATTGCAGTTGGATGCCAAGTAGATGTCATACCAGGCGGTGATGCAGACAGGCAGGATGCTTTCAATGGTGCAGCGGTAGAACTTTTTGAGGATCCGATGGCTTTATTATTCTGTACCTTCCTCTCCAGGATATTCACTTTGTTTGCTGTGTTTTATTCAGAATTGTATTGTGTGACTTAGGTTGGAGAAAATGTCCTTGGGTTTGAGAAAGGCATAAAACACATGATTTCTAGCCGTATTATTATCATCCAAAGCCAAAACCCGCAAGATGACAAACTTGCCACTTTACAGCATGAACAGCCGCCACGACCCCATCAAATCTTTTCAATCATTCAAATGTATTTATAAAGCCCTTTTACATCAGCAATTGTCACAAAGTGCTTATACAGACCCAAACTTAAAACCCCAGAAAGCAATCAATGCAGATGTAGAAGCACGGTGGCTAGGAAACATAAACGTATATATTTTCGACAGATAAGATCTAAACCAGGCAAGAACTTGTCCGTGTAGACAAATTTGGGTTTCCAATCTCTCCAAAAGAATGTGGTGATCGATGGTGTCAAAAGCAGCACTAAGGTCTAGAAGAACAGATGCAGTGCCTCGGTCTGACTCCATTTAAAGGTAATTTACCACTACGAGTGCATCCTCAGTGCTATGATGGGGTCTAAAACCAGGCTGAAGTGTTTTGTATACATGATTTGACTTCAGGAAGGCAGTGAGTTACTGAACAATAGCTGTTTCAAAACATTTTGAGAGGAATGGGAGATTCGATATAGGCCGATTCGTTTTTAAAGTTTTCTATTTTGGGTCAAGGTTTGGCTTTTTCAGGAGAGGCTTTATTACTGCCACGTTTCAGCCTCCTGAGGGGGAAGAGGTGTTGTCGTGCCCTCTTCACAACTGTAATGGCGTGTGTGGACCATGATAGATCCTTAGTGATGTGGACACCGAGGAACTTGAAGCTCACAACCTGCTCCACTTCAGGCCGTCAATGTGGATGGTGGCGCGCTCGGCCCTCCGTTTCCTATAGTCCATGATCAGCTCCTTTGTCTTGCTCATGTTGAAGGATAGGTTGTTGTCCTGGCACCACACTGTCAGTTCTCTGACCTCCTCTCTATAGGCTGTCTCATCATCATCAGTGATCAGGCCTACCACCGTCGTGTCGTCAACCAACGTTGTATTTGTAGGCAGCAGCTACTCTTCCCGGGTTCCAGCAAAATGAAGGCAGTTATACCATTTTAGAAACATTACAATACATTCACAACAGAATTCACAACACACACAAGTGTGTGCCCTCAGGCCCCTACTCCACTACCACATATCTACAACACAAAATACATGTGTACGTGTGTGTATAGTGCGTATGTTATCATGTGTGTGTGTACGGATGTGTCTGTGCCTCTGTTTGTGTTGCTTCACAGTCAACAGCTCTGTTCTTTCAACATGTCAGTACCTCTCACAAATACAAATATTGACGAAGTCAATCTCTCCTCCACTTTGAGCCAGGAGAGATTGATGCATATTATTAACGTTAGCTCTCTGTGTACATCCAAGGGCCAGCTGTGCTGCCCTGTTCTGAGGCAATTGCAATTTTCCTAAGTCCCTTTTTGTGGCACTGGCCACACAACTGAACAGTAGTCCAGGTGCGACAAAACTAGGGCTTGTAGGACCTGCCTTGTTGATAGTGTTGTTAAAAAGGTAGAGCAACGCTTTATTATGGACAGACTTCTCCCCATCTTAGCTACTGTTGAATCAACATGTTTTGACCATGGCAGTTTACAATCCAGGGTAATTCCAAGCAGTTTAGTCACCTCAACTTGCTCAATATCCAGATTATTTATTCCAAGATGGAGTTATAGGTTTAGGGTTTAGTGAATGATTTGTCCCAAATATAATGCTTTTAGTTTTTTAAATATTTAGGACTAACTTATTCCTTGCCACCCATTCTGAAACTAACTGCAGCTCTTTGTTAAGTGTTGCAGTCATTTCAGTCACTGTAGTAGCCAATCGCACGTCGTTAGTAAAGATTGAAAAAAGTAATGGGCCTAGACAGCTGCCCTGCAGAATCCCTGATTCTGTTGGAGAGGCTTCCATTAAAGAACACTGTTCTGTTAGACAGGTAACTCTTTATCCAGATTATAGCAGGGGGTGTAAAGCCGTGTAAAGCCGTAGTACATGCGTTTTTACAGCAGCAGACTATGATTAATAATGTCAAAAGCCACACTGAAGTGTAACAAAACAGCCACCACAATATTTTTATCATAAATTTCTCTGAGCCCAATCAGCAGTCATTTGTGTAAGTGCTGTGCTTGTTGAGTGTCCTTCCCTATAAGCGTGCTGAAAGTCTGTTGTCAATTTGTTTACTGTGAAATAGCATTGTATCTGGTCAAACACATTTTTTCCCAAAAATTTACTAAGGGTTGGTATCAGGCTGATTGGTCAGCTATTTGAGCCAGTAAAGGGGGCTTTACTATTCTTAGGTAGCGGAATGACTTTAGCTTCCCTCCAGGCCTGAGGACACTCTCTCTAGTAGGTTTAAATTGAAGATGTGGCAAATAGGAGTGGCAATATCATCTGCTATTATCCTCAGTCATTTTCAATCCAAGTTGTCAGACCCCGGTGACTTGTCATTGTTGATAGACAATAAAAAATGTTTTAACTCCTGCACACTCACTTTACGGAATTCAAAATTACAATTCTTGTCTTTCACAATTTGGTCAGATATACTTGGATGTGTAGTGTCTGTGTTTGTTGCTGGCATGTCATGCCTAAGTTTGCTAACTTTGCCAATGAAATAATCATTAAAGTATTTGACAATATCAGTTGGTTCTGTGATGAATGAGCCATCTGATTCAATGAATGATGGAGCTGAGTTTGCCTTTTTCCAACATTTTATTTAAGGTGCTCCAAAGCTTTTTTACTATCATTCTTTGTTTCATAGTGTAGTTTCATCTTTTTATTCAGTTTAGTCATGTGATTTCTCAATTTGTAGTGTGTCCAGTGCAGCGTCTGTTTGCTCCTCATTACACACCACGGACCAACAAATATTCTTTACATCAACAACATAGGAATCACTACAAAGCTTATTGTATGACCTCTTATATACTATGTTAGGCCCAGCCTTTGGAACTTTGGTTTTCCTAGATATGGATATTATATTGTGATGACTACTTCAGATGGATTTGGATACTGCTTTCAAACACATTTCTGCAGCATTAGGAAAGATGTGATCAATACATGTTGATGATTTCATTCCTGTGCTGTTTGTAAATACCCTGGTAGGTTGACTGATAACCTGAACCAGGTTGCAGGCACTGGTTACTGTTTGAAGCTTTCTCTTGAGTGGGCAGCTTGATGAAAGCCAGTCAATATTTAAATTCCCCAGAAAATATACCTCTCTGTTGATATCACATATCTTATCAAGCATTTCACACATGTTATCCAGATACTGACTGTTAGCACTTGGTGGTCTATAGCAGCTTCCCACCAGAATGGGAGGTGAGGCAGATGAACCTGTAGCCATATTACTTCAACAGTATTTAACATGAGATCCTCTCTAAGCTTTACAGGAATGTGGCTCTGAATATAAACAGCAACACCTCCACCATTGGCATTTCTGTGTAATGTAACATTATATTGCTACCACTGTATCATCAAAAGTATTGTCTAAGTGAGTTTCAGAGACAGAATATGAATGTCTTCTGTTACTCCAGACAAAGACGTTTCCATTGTAGAACTCCATTATAAATCATAATCTGGGTCAGATGGGCAACATTTGAACGCTTACTATATTGCCAACATGACCAGCTAAGTTATAAAATATGATTTTACAGTGTTAGGCAATGCAATTCAGAGAAACAGATCGTAATTCTTATGCGCATAGAAAGCAGTCATGAGGCTTTCAGGCAAATTTTATTTCACAATTAACAAACATTCTGTCCAGGACAACCCAGGGTATGACGTCATGTCATCTTGTAGCTGTACGTCTCACACAGTGATCATAAACATTGACACTGTATATGACAGTTTTTACCCCCAAGCCATAAGACTCCTGAACAGGTAACCAAATGGTTACTCGGACTATTTGCATTGTGTGCCCCCCAACCCCTCTTTTACGCTGCTGCTACTCTCTGTTAATCTTATATGCATAGTCACTTTAACTATACATTCATGTACATACAACCTCAATTAGCCAGACTAACTGGTGCCCCCGCACATTGGCTACCCAGACTATCTGCATTGTGTCCCGCCACCCGCCAACCCCTTTTACACTACTGCAACTCTCTGTTCATCATATATACATAGTCACTTTAACCATATCTACATGTACATACTACCTCAATCAGCCTGACTAACCGGTGTCTGTATGTAGCCTCTCTACTGTATATAGCCTCGCTACTGTATATAGCCTCTCTACTGTATATAGCCTCTCTACTATATATAGCCTCGCTACTATATATAGCCTCACTACTGTTATTTTTCACTGTCTTTTTACTGTTGTTTTTATTTCTTTACTTATCTATTGTTCACCTAATACCTTTTTTTTTACAAAGAAATTGCACTGTTGATTAGAGCCTGTAAGTAAGCATTTCACTGTAAGCTCTACACCTGTTGTATTCGGCGCACGTGACAAATAAACTTAGATTTTATTTGACATGAGTTTTATGATATTATTCACGGGTGTTTGGCTTGCTTGTATGAAAGCGGTATTTATTATAATCCTTAACGTCTCATCTTTAAAAATACATAGAGTCATCTTAATTTACAGAATTTTCCTCACTCAGACAACAAAAGATTAGCAAAAGTTGCCTGATTAGACCGGCTGTCAGTGAAAACCCACACAGAGCCAGAGATCTGACGTCATGTTTTGCATGTTAGTGTACAGCCACTACGTTCCAATTTAGGTGTCTATTAATGCCGGAATCTACCATTTTCAAACCGTATACGGGTACGAGTGTAAGGGGCTACACTAATGAGGAAATATATGTAATTATTGAACAAATCTGTGAGTTTGCTTTATTTACTATATTTTGCCATATCTAATTAATTTATATTACGCTACTGTACATGATGTGGACAGCACAGGAGACTGCTGAGGGGGAAATGGCTCACAATAACGGCCGGAACAGAGCAAATGGAATGGCATCCAACACCTGGAAACCATGGAAACCAATGTGTTTGATAGCATCCAACACCTGGAAACCATGGAAACCAATGTGTTTGATGGCATCCAACACCTGGAAACCATGGAAACCAATGTGTTTGATGGCATCCAACACCTGGAAACCATGGAAACCAATGTGTTTGATGGCATCCAACACCTGGAAACCATGGAAACCATGTGTTTGATGTATTTGATTCCATTCCACCAACTCTGCTCCAGTCCAGTCCTTACCACCAGCCCGTCCTCCATCATCCTCCTGTGATGGACAGTACGTGTAACTACATTACAAACTGACGTTTTGACCACATGGAATTGGGGAGAATTACACATCCCTTTGACCTCAGATTGGTGATGTTGGTATAAAAGCTTACAGTTAGCACGATGACACAATATTAATTGCTTAAAACAGATCGATATCTTTGGTTTTGTACTGTTGATTTTGTCATAGTTTAAAACAGATCGATATCTTTGGTTTTGTACTGTTGATTTTGTCATAGTTTAAAACAGATCGATATCTTTGGTTTTGTACTGTTGATTTTGTCATAGTTTAAAACAGATCGATATCTTTGGTTTTGTACTGTTGATTTTGTCATAGTTTAAAACAGATCGATATCTTTAGTTTTGTACTGTTGATTTTGTCATAGTTTAAAACAGATCGATATCTTTGGTTTTGTACTGTTGATTTTGTCATAGTTTAAAACAGATCGATATCTTTGTTTTTTTTAATCTTTGGTAACTCTATAAGAGTTACTGACCGCACACCAACACACGGATTTGAGAGTCAAACTGTCAACCAGTAAGATTTTTGCAACAATCCAAAACGCAGCTGGCTGTCTTCTACAACTTGCCCTCTAACCAGTAATATAAATATTATGACCAGATTCTGTGTGTTTTTATAGTAAGGTTAATTTGAACAGGACGTGTAAACTGACCAGAGGAGGCTGGTGGGAGGAGCTATAGGAGGACGGGCTCATTGTAATGGCTATAATGGAATACATGGAACAGTATCAAACACAGTGAACTCAGTTCCATTGATTCCATTCCAGCCATTACAATGAGCCTGTCCTCCTATAGCTCCTCACACCAGCCTCCTCTGAACCCCGTATTCTATTGAATGCAATGTGAAATCAATATGAGTGATTGATAAATAAGTGGTGCGTTTCTCTTTCCGTTTCGACGACCCCCAAATCAAAATGCATCAATGTAGCTGACTGTCCTCTACAGGTTGTCCTCTAACCAGTAAAACATATCTCCTGTTGCCATGTTTTTTTGTTGTTGTTAGTTTCAACAGAGTGTACAACCTGATCCCTAATCAATATGAGTGATGACTTGCTACTTGTCAAAATAAGTTTTTTTTTGGTGTGTGTGCAGTTTAAAAGGTGTTATTTTTAAAATGACCAGTAATAGGATTACTGTTGTTTCACATGTATCGGGTAGACAGAACATTTTCTATTTTGGTTTTCAATATATCACAAACTGTTTCTGCATATTGGTTATTTATTTCGACATGTTAAAACTGTGTTTTGACATTGGGACTATTTATCCAAACGTCTTGTCAACAGGAAGCAGCAAAAGCATAAATTTCAATTTAAGTTATAGGAATATAAATTGAACTTTAAACATTAATTTCCAATAGTATTGTACTTAATCAGGTAAAAACTGATGAATGAGTCCCAAAACGTGCTGCGGGTGATTGATTTAGATGATATAGCAGAAGTCAATGTGTTTGCCCTGCTTAGGGCAATACTACATAAGACATCTGACTTATAAAGCCTTTTCGATTTTATTATTTTCTGTGAATGTATGAACATTTTCCAGACAAATCGACAAGCCATAAAGTGCAGAATATGTCCAAACTGATGTGTAAAGGTACCTAGCTTTCTATAAGAATGAGCGAGGCCATTGTCCAATATGATGTACAATACGAAGGACTCTTTGGGCTACTTTCAGCTTTGCACTGTATTCCTTTATGAAGACATAGTATTTATTCCTTTATGAAGACATAGTATTTATTCCTTTATGAAGACATAGTATTTATTCCTTTATGAAGACATAGTATTTATTCCTTTATGAAAACATAGTATTTATTCCTTTATGAAGACATAGTATTTATTCCTTTATGAAGACATAGTATGTATTCCTTTATGAAGACATAGTATTTATTCCTTTATGAAGACATAGTATTTATTCCTTTATGAAGACATAGTATTTAATCCTTTATGAAGACATAGTATTTATTCCTTTATGAAGACATAGTATTTATTCCTTTATGAAGACATAGTATTTAATCCTTTATGAAGACATAGTATTTAATCCTTTATGAAGACATAGTATTTAATCCTTTATGAAGACATAGTATTTATTCCTTTATGAAGACATAGTATTTATTCCTTTATGAAGACATAGTATTTAATCCTTTATGAAGACATAGTATTTAATCCTTTATGAAGACATAGTATTTATTTCTTTATGAAGACATAGTATTTATTCCTTTATGAAGACATAGTATTTGCTTTACATGCGTCCTCCTTTGCACTTTTTATCAATTGACACTTTTATCCATTTTTTATAATTTGACCTTGCATCTTGCTTCAGGTAATCATGTTCGAGGTTATTTTGGTATGCTAATTCTTCATCAAGCCTGCATAACACAATGCACGTAGGTCTACAAGCTGTTTTCAAAACAGGAGGATATAATCTTTATTGTTACGGCTGTGGACAGGTCAAGGATATACTCTTTATTGTTACGGCTGTGGACAGGTCAAGGATATACTCTTTATTGTTACGGCTGTGGACAGGTCAAGGATATAATCTTTATTGTTACGGCTGTGCACAGGTCAAGGATATAATCTTTATTGTTACGGCTGTGGACATAGGATATCGGGACAGTAGACTATTATGCCCAGTCTTAAATCGTTGGATAACAAATATAAGGTGAGTTGAAAACGATTGACTATAAAAGTGTGCTGTTTTCTGTCCATGTACTGTATACAGCTTGTATAAGGGAGGTCCACGGCAGTTTGGATTCATTTGCATACATGGAGGGAGCAGGAATCTGGTCACAATACGGACGCAGTGGACAGATGAAAAAACACATTTTATTACCATGTGTAGACGCAACAAATATCGATCAGATAATGATGACAACCACATGCTAATGCAAGGTGTAACCACAGCTACTGTCAAATATGGTACAGTATTTCATGGCTCTGGTCAAAAGTAGTGCACTATGTAGGGAATAAGGTTCTATTTCTAGTGCACTATGTAGGGAATAGGCTTCTATTTGTCCACTCATTTATTCCACCTCAGAACATTCCTTTTCCTGGTCTTGACGGATGGTCCTTTGAACAGCAGGTTTCTCTGATTGTGTTCTCTGCATTATTGAAATGTCACTTTCTCCTCACATACCATGGGAGGGCTTTCCACATACCATGGGAGGGCTTTCCACTATACCATGGGAGGGCTTTCCACATACCATGGGAGGGCTTTCCACATACCATGGGAGGGCTTTCCACATACCATGGGAGGGCTTTCCACATACTATGGGAGTGCTTTCCACATACTATGGGAGGGCTTTCCACATACCATGGGAGGGCTTTCCACATACCATGGGAGGGCTTTCCACATACTATGGGAGGGCTTTCCACATACCATGGGAGGGCTTTCCACATACCATGGGAGGGCTTTCCACATACTATGGGAGGGCTTTCCACATACTATGGGAGGGCTTTCCACTATACCATGGGAGGGCTTTCCACATACCATGGGAGGGCTTTCCACATACTATGGGAGGGCTTTCCACATACTATGGGAGGGCTTTCCACTATACCATGGGAGGGCTTTCCACTATACCATGGGAGGGCTTTCCACATACTATGGGAGTGCTTTCCACATACTATGGGAGGGCTTTCCACTATACCATGGGAGGGCTTTCCACTATACCATGGGAGGGCTTTCCACATACCATGGGAGGGCTTTCCACATACTATGGGAGTGCTTTCCACATACTATGGGAGGGCTTTCCACTATACCATGGGAGGGCTTTCCACATACCATGGGAGGGCTTTCCACATACTATGGGAGTGCTTTCCACTATACCATGGGAGGGCTTTCCACTATACTATGGGAGGGCTTTCCACATACTATGGGAGTGCTTTCCACATACCATGGGGGGGCTTTCCACATACCATGGGAGGGCTTTTCACATACCATGGGAGGGCTTTTCACATACCATGGGAGGGCTTTCCACATACCATGGGGGGGATTTTCACATACCATGGGAGGGCTTTTCACATACCATGTGAGGGATTTTCCTGTAATTAGTTAAAAATCTAAACTAAATGTGTCTCTGTCATCTTTGAAAGGCCTGAAATGTCACTTTATGGGCTCCCGAGTGGCGCAGCGGTCTAACGCAGCGGTCTAACGCAGCGGTCTAACGCAGCGGTCTAACACAGCGGTCTAACACACTGCAGCTCAGTGCAAGAGGTGTCACTACAGTTTTTAAATTACACTCAGAAATACCTGTTGAGGGTCTTTCTCTAATAAGTTAATGATCTAAAAACCAATGACTGACAAAAGGTCAAGCTCTGATGTACTAGCCTAATATACCTTAGTCTTGTGAGGCCAGAAGTGAACTGGTTAAATCACAGCTCCTGGGTAGTGTCTTGGCTTCTAATTACTTCACTGCACCTTTATTTACCCTTTTAAGTCCCATACGCCACCCTATATACAGGGCTCTGGTCTAAAGTAGTGCACTATACAGGGAATAGGGTTCTATAGGTCTCTGGTCAACAGTAGTGTACTATATAGGGAATAGGGTTCTGGTCTAAAGTAGTGTACTATGTACAATAACATTGAGGTGCTTAATTGTCACCCAGAAGTGATTTGATGTTGAGATAAAAACGGCTGCATTGGACCTTTAACATTGATCTTCTGCTTGTTCTATTGTTTAACTCCGCCTATAGACCCTTTAACCCCGCCTATAGGCTAGATCACAGACCTGCCCTCCCTCGTCTTGTCTGTCGCTTATTGGTTGAATCCTTTCCCTCCGACCCCAGCGGACTTCGAGCAGTTAACAGCACAGATGATGAAAACATATCGGCATACTACAATGTATATACGGCATACAAGGCAATTTAGTTCGCGTTCAGGCTTCCAATTGTTTGTCCTGACATTTGAGTGAATGCCATCATTTGGTCTGGTAAACCCTCGCCGTGCAATCGGAAGCAGCATGTGAATTTTCGATTCGTTTATCTGACTTCTGAGTGTTTCATGGATTCTTTGCGGGAACTTTGTTCAGTAGCCTACTCAGAATAAAGAGGTAAGGTGACGTTTTGTAACTGAAGTTAATTTGTTATTAGTCTGTTACCGATTGTGCACCGCTAATGATTATGTATAGATGATTGATCATGCCAAGCACGATATTAGAATGTGGATTTCTTTTCACAGGTCACGATTGCTTAGAGAATATTTTGTTGAACTTCAGTGACCCATTGGTGCACGCAGCCACGTGAAAAGTAACGCTGATACTTTGTATCGATGGATTCAATCAAAACTGTCGCAACAACTGCCGCGTTCAAAATAACTGGGAACTCGGAAAACTCCGACTTCAGTTTTTTCAAGACAAATGAGAAATTGCAAAAAACGAGCTCCCACTGGGAAAATTCGTTTTGTACGGTCATCCAACTCGGAATTCCAAGATAGGAACTCGGCCTCTTTCTGTGGCTCTGACTTTCCGACCTGAAGATCACTGACGTTATGATTTTTCCAGCGGTCTTGGAAGCGCCAAACTTCCACTAGAGTACGTTTTGCATAGCCTGGTGCCCGGTTGGATGGAGATGTCACTTAATGACCAATGGAATGGTCTAAATAATTTAATTCCGCCCAACCGGTGCACCGGGCCATGCAAAACGGATCCGCCCATTGTAGCGGGTTGAACCACATGTGTCCACATGCACGAAACTCAGACATTTCCGACCTGCTAATTGGTTGTAGTTATACACCTGCTGCGTTCAACCAGTTAGAAAGTCAGACATGTTGTGAATTTGTCAATGTCAACAACAAAAAAATAAGCAAATATTTGTTACTCAATTGCATTGATATAAATGTATTTCAAGTCCATCTCAGAAATGCATACTAGTTTCAGATTCTCCGAGCTGTGACACGGTAGGCGTACCCCATTACCACAATGTTACCAAAATGTATGGGGGTTCCTCGTCCATTGATGGACTACGGGAGCCCAACATTCTTCCTTATAGTCCAAGGTTCTTACATGTTCTAGTTAAAGGAGAATTGGCTCTGGAAACCAAAACAGTTAAATACTCCATCTAAACATGAATCGATCTCAAATGTGGGACGGTTCTAGAAACAACTCCCTCTACTTTCAAATCACATCAAAATAATGTCATGAAGGGAAAATACATTTACTGCTCACTGTTTTAACCTGTTTTAACAGTTGTAGCCGACAGTATTTTTCAGTGACGACACGTTCGTGGTGTCTGTCTTCCCTTTACACACAGGTGTTCAGAGACGCAGATGGCTAATTAGCACAGATAGTCAGTCTTCCGTAAACAAGCGCTGTAAAATGGAAATATGCCCGTGTGGGAACCTTAACCCTATAAAGGTGTGTATCAATTTTTTTATTTTTTTTATTTTTTATTATTGCTTGCTGTTATGAAAGATAATGTCCGTTGTCTGTTACTGTTTAGACCGAGCGTTGTGGCTCTTAACCCCCTATACAGAAGACTCCTTCATCCAAACACTAATTTTCACGGGCTAGGGAGCTCCATGATGGTTGCATCAGTCGGTTGAATCTTATAAACCTGTGCATGGTTTTACATAGTGACATTTGCATACTTTCCCTAAGAGGCTATTCATGCAAACAGCTATTAGCCTACTCTGTGTCAAAGGTAGCCTACGTATTTGCAAATGCATCAACTTAATTTGCTTTAGAAAGTTGAGCTTCTTTGCAAACCTTTTTTTTTGTTGCAGCAGGAGGTATGACAATGACGTCAGAGGCTAGCCATGCAAATTCAAAATCTAGAATCCATTGGCATGTCTAGCATATACAGTATATATACATATGTACAGTACCAGTCAAAAGTTTGGACACACCTACTCATTCAAGGGTTTTTCTTTATTTTTACTATTTTCTACATTGTAGAATAGTGAAGACGTCAAAACTATGAAACAATATACAGTTGAAGTCGGAAGTTTACATACACTTAGGTTGGAGTCATTAAAACTCGTTTTTCAACCACTCCACACATGTATTGTTAACAAACTATAGTTTTGGCAAGTCGGTTAGGACATCTATTTTGTACATGACACAAATCATTTTCCCAACAATTGTTTACAGACAGATTATTTAACTTATATTTCACTGTATCATAATTCCAGTGGGTCAGAAGTTTACATACACTAAGTTGACTGTGCCTTTAAACAGCTTGGAAAATTCCAGATAATAATGTCATGGCTTTAGAAGCTTCTGATAGGCTAATTGACATAATTTGAGTCAATTGGAGGTGTACCTGTTGATGTATTTCAAGGCCTACCTTCAAACTCAGTGCCTCTTTGCTTGACATCATGGGAAAATCAAAAGAAATCAGCCAAGACCTCAGAAAAAAAATGGTAGACCTCCACAAGTTTGGTTCATCCTTGAGAGCAATTTCCAAATGCCTGAAGGTACCACGTTCATCTGTACAAACAATAGTACGCAAGTATAAACACCTTTGGACTACGCAGCCATCATACCGCTCAGGAGGGAGACACGTTCTGTCTCCTAGAGATGAACGCACTTTGGTGCGAATCAATCCCAGAACAACAGCACAGGACCTTGTGAAGATGCTGGAGGAAACGGGTACAAAAGTATCTATATCCACAGTAAAACGAGTCCTATATCGACATAACCTGAAAGGCCGCTCAGCAAGGAAAAGGCCACTGCTCCAAAACCACCATAAAAAAGCCAGACTACGGTTTGCAACTGCACATGGGGACAAAGATCATACTTTTTGGAGAAATGTCCTCTGCCAAACATAAATAGAACTGTTTGGTCATAATGACCATCGTTATGTTTGGAGGAAAAAGGAGGAGGCTTGCAAGCCGAAGAACACCATCCCAACCGTGAAGTATGGGGGTGGCAGCATCATGTTGTGGGGGTGCTTTGCTGCAGGAGGGACAGGTACACTTTACAAAATAGATGGCATCATGAGGTAAGAAAATTCTGTGGATATATTGAAGCAACATCTCAAGACATCAGTCAGGAAGTTAAAGCTTGGTCGCAAATGAGTCTTATAAATGAACAATGACCCCAAGCATATTTCCAAAGTTGTGGTAAAATGGCTTAAGGACAACAAAGTCAAGGTATTGGAGTGGCCATCACAAAGCCTCATACCTCAATCCTATAGAAAATGTCTCATTTCTCAGACCCAGTTACACCAGCTCTGTCAGGAGGAATGGGCCAAAATTCACTCAACTAATGTTGGAAGCTTGTGGAAGGCTTCCCAAAACATTTGACCCAAATTAAACAATTTTAAAGGCAATGCTACCAAATACTAATTGAGTGTATGTAAACTTCTGACCCACTGGGAATGTGATGAAAGAAATAAAAGCTGAAATACATAATTATCTCTACTGTTATTCTGATATTTCACATTCTTAATATAAAGTGGTGATCCTAACTGACCTAAAACAGGGAATTTTTTACTGGGATTAAATGTCAGGAATTGTGAAACTGAGTTTAAATGTATTTGGCTAAGGTGTATGTAAACTTCGACTATATATATATATATATATACATACACATGGAATAATGTAGTAACCAAAAGTGTTAAACAAATCAAAATATATTTTAGGTTCTTCAAAGTAGCCACCCTGAATTTTGATGACAGCTTTGCACACTCTTGGCATTTTCTCAACCAGCTTCACCTGGAATGCTTTTCCAACAGCATTGAAGGAATTGCCACATATGCTGAGCACTTGTTGGCTGCTTTTTGTTCACTCTGCGGTCCAACTCATCCCAAACCATCTCAATTGGGTTGATGCCGGGTGATTGTGGAGGCCAGGTCATCTGATGCAGCACTCCATTACTCTCCTTCTTGGTCAAATAGCCCATACAAAACCAGGAGGTGTGTTGATCATTGTCCTGTTGGAAAAACAAATGATAGTCCCAGTAAGCGCAAATCAGATGGGATGGCGTATCGCTGCAGAATGCTGTGGTAGCCATGCTGGTTAAGTGTGACTTGAATTCTAAATAAATCACAGCGTCACCAGCAAAGCACCCCCACACCATCACACCTCCTCCTACATGCTTCACGGTTGGAATCACACATCCTGAGATCATCCATTCACCTACTCTGTGTCTCACAAAGACACAGTGGTTGGAACCAAAAATCTCACATTTGTACTCGTCAGACCAAAGGACAGATTTCCACCGGTCAAATGTCCATTACTCGTGTTTCTTGGCCCAACCAAGTCTCTTCTTATTGGTGTCCTTTAATAGTGGTTTCTTTGCATCAATTTGACCATGAACGCCTGATTCACGCAGTCTCCTCTGAACAGTTCATGTTGAGACGTGTCTGTTACTTGAACTCTGTGAATCATTTATTTGGGCTGCAATTTCTGAAACTGGTAACTCTAATGAACTGGTGGGTTGGGGCCGAATCCAGGGTTGGGTTGGGTGGGTTGGGGCCGAATCCAGGGTTGGGTTGGGTGGGTTGGGGCCGAATCCAGGGGTGGGTTGGGTGGGTTGGGGCCGAATCCAGGGGTGGGTTGGGTTGGGTGGGGGCCGAATCCAGGGGTGGGTTGGGTTGGGTGGGGGCCGACTCCAGGGGTGGGTTGGGTTGGGTGGGGGCCGACTCCAGGGTTGGGTTGGGTTGGGTGGGGGCCGACTCCAGGGTTGGGTTGGGTTGGGTGGGGGCCGACTCCAGGGTTGGGTTGGGTTGGGTGGGGTCCGACTCCAGGGTTGGGTTGGGTGGGTGGGGTCCGACTCCAGGGTTGGGTTGGGTGGGTCGGGGCCGAATCCAGGGTTGGGTTGGGTGGGGTCCGAATCCAGGGTTGGGTTGGGTTGGGTGGGGTCCGACTCCAGGGTTGGGTTGGGTGGGTCGGGTCCGACTCCAGGGTTGGGTTGGGGCCGAATCCAGGGTTGGGTTGGGGCCGAATCCAGGGTTGGGTTGGGTGGGTCGGGGCCGAATCCAGGGTTGGGTTGGGTGGGTCGGGGCCGAATCCAGGGTTGGGTTGGGTGGGTCGGGGCCGAATCCAGGGTTGGGTTGGGTGGGTCGGGGCCGAATCCAGGGTTGGGTTGGGTGGGTCGGGTCCGACTCCAGGGTTGGGTTGGTTGGGTCGGGTCCGAATCCAGGGTTGGGTTGGGGCCGAATCCAGGGTTGGGTGGGGTCCGACTCCAGGGTTGGGTTGGGTGGGTCGGGTCCGACTCCAGGGTTGGGTGGGTCGGGTCCGAATCCAGGGGTGGGTTGGGTGGTGTTCGACTCCAGGGTTGGGTTGGGTTGGGTGGGGTACGACTCCAGGGTTGGGTTGGGTGGGTCGGGTCCGACTCCAGGGTTGGGTTGGGTGGGTCGGGGCCGAATCCAGGGTTGGGTCGGGTGGGGTCCGACTCCAGGGTTGGGTTTGGTGGGTCGGGTCCGAATCCAGGGTTGGGTGGGGTCCGACTCCAGGGTTGGGTTGGGTGGGTCGGGGCCGAATCCAGGGTTGGGTCGGGTCCGACTCCAGGGTTGGGTTGGGTGGGTCGGGGCCGACTCCAGGGGTGGGTTGGGTGGGTCGGGTCCGACTCCAGGGTTGGGTTGGGTGGGTCGGGGCCGAATCCAGGGTTGGGTCGGGGCCGAATCCAGGGTTGGGTCGGGGCCGAATCCAGGGTTGGGTTGGGTGGGGTCCGACTCCAGGGGTGGGTTGGGTGGGGTCCGACTCCAGGGGTGGGTTGGGTGGGGTCCGTCTCCAGGGGTGGGTTGGGTGGGGTCCGACTCCAGGGTTGGGTTGGGTGGGGTCCGACTCCAGGGTTGGGTTGGGTGGGGGCCGACTCCAGGGTTGGGTTGGGTGGGTCGGGGCCGAATCCAGGGTTGGGTTGGGTGGGTCGGGGCCGAATCCAGGGTTGGGTTGGGTGGGTCGGGGCCGAATCCAGGGTTGGGTTGGGTGGGTCGGGGCCGAATCCAGGGGTGAAAAAGCTGTGTGACTCAGAGTTGGTGTTTGTTTCACCAGGCTTTTTGTTTCAGCTCTTACAGGGAGGGGAAAATATGTCCTCTGGTCATTCAATATATAATTAGTCATAATGATGGGTAGCCACATTGTTTATATGGCTCTGGTCATGTCTAGTCTATCTAGACTCGATTCATTCCATGGCAGCTAGATATACTAGCTAAATGGCTAACCAACAAAACATTCATAAAGGACTCATTTAAATAGGAGAAAGGGGGACACTTCTGATGCTAAGGCTTTGTTCCATTGTCTAAATATTCTATTATTGTGGCTAATGACACTACGGTGCATTCGAAAAGTATTCAGACCCCTTCCATTTTTCCTCGTTTTGTTACGTTATTGCCTTATTCTAAAATTGATTAAATGAGTTGTATTCCTCATCTACACACAATACCCCATAATGGCAAAGTGAAAACAGATGTTTGCAAATTAAATAAATAAAAAATAAACATACCTTATTTACATACGTATTCAGATCCTTGATGAAAACCGTTCAGGACCTCAGACTGGGGTGAAGGTTCACCTTCCAACAGGTCAACGACCCTAAGCACACAGCCAAGACAACGCAGGAGTGGCTTCAGGACAAGTCTCTGAATGTCCTTGAGTGGCTCAGCCAGAGCCCGGACTTGAACCCGATCTAACATCTCTGGAGAGACCTGAAAATAGCTGTGCAGCGACGCTCCTCATCCAACCTGACTTGAGAGGATCTGCAAAGATTATTGGGAGAAACTCCCAAAATACAGGTGTGCCAAGTTTGTAGCGTCATACCCAAGAAGACTCGAGGCTGTAATCGCTGCCCAAGGTGCTTCAATAAAGTACTGAGTAAAGGGTCTGAATACTTATGTAAATGTTCTTTTTCAGATTTTTTTCATGCAGTATTGTGTGTAGATTGAGGGAAAAATAACAATTGAATCCATTATAGAATAAGGCTGTAACAATGTGGAAAAAGTCAAGGGGTCTGAATACTTTCTGAATGCACTGCGTGTGTATATATACAAAAGTATGGGGACACCCCTTCATATTAGTGGATTCGGCTATTTCAGCCACACCCGTTGCTGGCAGGTGTATAAAATCGAGCACACAGCCATGCAATCTCCATAGACAAACATTGATAGTAGAATGGCCTTACTGAAGAGCTCGGTGACTTTCAACATGGCACCGTCATAGGATGCTATCTTTCCAACAAGTCAGTTTGTCAAATTTCTGCCTTGCTAGAGCTTCCCTGGTCAACTGTAAGTGTTGTTATTGTGAACTGGAAACATCTAGGAGCAACGACAGCTCAGCCATGAAATGGTAGGTCACACAAGCTCACAGAATGGGACCGCCAAGTGCTGAAGCGCATAGCGTGTAAAAATGGTCTATCCTTGGTTGAAACACCCAGGAGAAAGCTACCTGCCCGAATGCATAGTGCCAACTGTAAAGTTTGGTGGAGGAGGAATAATGGTCTGGGGCTGTTTTTCATGTTTCGGGCCCCTTAGTTCCAGTGAAGGGAAATCTTAACGCTACAGCAACCAATGACATTCTAGAGGATTCTGTGCTTCTAACATTGTTGCAACAGTTTGAGGAAGGCCCTTACCTAGTTCAACATGACAATGCCCCGTGCACCAAGCGAGGTCCATAAAGAAGTAGTTTGTCGATCGGTGTGGAAGAACTTGACTGGCCTGCACAGAGCCCTGACCTCAACCCCATCAAACACCTTTGGGATGAATTGGAACGCAGACTGCGAGCTAGGCCTAATCACCCTAAATCAGTGCGTGACCTCACTAATAATCTAACATCTAGTGGAAAGACTTTCCAGAAGTGTGGAGCCTGTTTTATAGCAGCAAAGGGGAGACAACTCAATATTAATTAATGCCTATGATTTTGGAATGAGATGTTTGACGAGCAAGTGTCCACATACTTTTGGTTGTGTAGTATATGTAACCTCACAATGTACTGTGGTCCATAGTCGTACTGCTTTCCTTGGTATAGGTCAATCAATAGGTATAGGTCAATCAATAGGTATAGGTCAATAGGTATAGGTCAATAGGTATAGGTCAATAGGTATAGGTCAATAGGTATAGGTCAATAGGTATAGGTCAATAGGTCAATAGGTATAGGTCATAGGTATAGGTCATAGGTATAGGTCATAGGTATAGGTCATAGGTATAGGTCAATAGGTATAGGTCAATAGGTCAATAGGTATAGGTCAATAGGTATAGGTCAATAGGTATAGGTCAATAGGTATAGGTCAATAGGTATAGGTCAATAGGTATAGGTCAATAGGTATAGGTATAGGTCAATAGGTATAGGTCAATAGGTATAGGTCAATAGGTCAATAGGTATAGGTCATAGGTATAGGTCATAGGTATAGGTATAGGTCATAGGTATAGGTCAATAGGTCAATAGGTATAGGTCAATAGGTCAATAGGTATAGGTCAATAGGTATAGGTCAATAGGTATAGGTATAGGTCATAGGTATAGGTATAGGTATAGGTCAATAGGTATAGGTATAGGTCAATAGGTATAGGTCAATAGGTATAGGTCAATAGGTATAGGTCAATAGGTCAATAGGTATAGGTCAATAGGTCAATAGGTATAGGTCAATAGGTATAGGTCAATAGGTATAGGTCAATAGGTATAGGTCAATAGGTATAGGTCAATAGGTCAATAGGTATAGGTCAATAGGTCAATAGGTATAGGTCAATAGGTCAATAGGTATAGGTCAATAGGTATAGGTCAATAGGTATAGGTCATAGGTCATAGGTATAGGTCAATAGGTATAGGTCATAGGTATAGGTCAATAGGTATAGGTCATAGGTATAGGTCAATAGGTATAGGTCAATAGGTAAATCAGTGTACCCCTTTTCCTCCTGCGTTGTTTCACTGATAATGGAATGCTGTGTGACAGCAGACACGATGAACTCTGGTCCACCCCTGACTGAAACTCCGTGCAGGAAGGATAATTATTCTCCATCATATGATTATTATTGGCTCTCTGACGGGGGTCACGCTGGTCAGACTGACCCCATACTAGAACCTGTTTTTCTACGTGTGAATAAGTAATATGTCATGAATCATAAACCAACATCTCTCTTCAGTTGAAGTGTGTCTCTGCTCTATCCTCCTCACGTGTGGCTAGCTAACCACCAGTCCCTCCTGTCTGAGGTGTTGGAGAGATGAGACAAAAACGCAGTTTCCACACAGAGGTGTCTGTCATCCAGATCAACTGATTACATATAGAATAGCAGCACAGGCAGGGTGCTAGGCAGCACAGGCAGGGTGCTAGGCAGCTCAGGCAGGGTGCTAGGCAGCTCAGGCAGGGTGCTAGGCAGGGTAGTGTGCAGACCAGGCCAGTTTGTAACTTCTGAGAGCAGGGTGCAGTCAGTCCCAGTGTGCAGGGAGTTAGATCTGTAGGCAGGGTAGTGTGCAGACCAGGCCAGTTTGTAACTTCTGAGAGCAGGGTGCAGTCAGTCCCAGTGTGCAGGGAGTTAGATCTGTAGGCAGGGCACTGTGCAGAGTGGTAAGACAGTAATGAGATGTAAACACGTGGTTTGTGTGTTCACATGCTTGTCTATAGTACACAGGAAATGACAGCTTGAGGCTGAGGCATACCTAACTGTGGGCTGTAGTACGCCTCGGTGTGGGCTGTAATACGCCTCGGTGTGGGCTGTAGTGCGCCTCGGTGTGGGCTGTAGTACGCCTCGGTGTGGGCTGTAGTGCGCCTCGGTGTGGGCTGTAGTACGCCTCGGTGTGGGCTGTAGTGCGCCTCGGTGTGGGCTGTAGAACTCCTCGGTGTGGGCTGTAGTACTCCTCGGTGTGGGCTGTAGAACTCCTCGGTGTGGGCTGTAGTACTCCTCGGTGTGGGCTGTAGAATACCCCTGTGCGCTAGATGGGGCGACCTGTCTACCTGTGGTTAGGTTGTGGCCCACATGAGCTAGGCTAAATGTAGGTGACTGTTTACTTCATCATGATGGTATTTCCATGTCTGCAAAGAGGTCGAATACACATTTCAGTATTACTGAGAAAGCATCGGGGGTGTTTCCTTGAGAAGGTTGGCATACATTCTTCAGTTTACTCCCCCTCAATATGTTCTCAGGTTTCAGTTCTGTGGTGAAGGGTGATTTAATCACGTTTGTGTGAAGCAGAGATGACAGACGGCAGAACGCATATAAAGTTTACATTCCAACCTCACCACAGTAAATGGCATGAGTCATACGTGTTGCCTATTGCCTTATATAGCAAAACACAAGATTGGAATGGGCTGGAGACTTACAGCACTGTTTAGAGATGTAGAAGGTGGTACTTTAAACAGAGGCTGCTTTAAACTACTGTAATTTAGTGCTTGTCCAGCTATTTTGGAACAAATGCCATTTTATCGTGATTAGTTTGTTTTTCCTGACAAGGTCATAGGCTGGTAGCCACAAGCTCCCAAGGCCTTGTAGTGTTGTACTTGTCTTCTCTCTGAACAGGAAGAGGTGGATTTTTTTTGCTTCTATTTTCAACAAATGTAGTTATTCTTGTTTTGGTATTTGACTGTGAGTTGAGATGCTTTGTTATTGCTCATAAGTGAACAGAGGTAGCCTGGTTCCTAGTCTGTTTGTGACAATATTCCACTCAGAATCACTCTATAATATTGTGTTTTTAACAGAATCACTCTATAATATTGTTTTAACAGAATCACTCTATAATATTGTTTTAACAGAATCACTCTATAATATTGTGTTAACAGAATCACTCTATAATATTGTGTTAACAGAATCACTCTATAATGTTGTGTTAACAGAATCACTCTATAATATTGTGTTAACAGAATCACTCTATAATATTGTGTTTTTAACAATCACTCTATAATATTGTGTTTAACAGAATCACTCTATAATATTGTGTTTAACAGAATCACTCTATAATATTGTGTTTAACAGAATCACTCTATAATATTGTGTTTAACAGAATCACTCTATAATATTGTGTTTAACAGAATCACTCTATTGTGTTTAACAGAATCACTCTATTGTGTTTAACAGAATCACTCTATTGTGTTTAACAGAATCACTCTATAATATTGTGTTGTTAACAGAATCACTCTATAATATTGTGTTAACAGAATCACTCTATAATATTGTGTTGTTAACAGA
Source organism: Salvelinus namaycush (assembly GCF_016432855.1). Classification (NCBI taxonomy): domain Eukaryota; kingdom Metazoa; phylum Chordata; class Actinopteri; order Salmoniformes; family Salmonidae; genus Salvelinus; species Salvelinus namaycush. The sequence continues at coordinate 152,616 of NW_024060031.1, forward strand.
ATCACTCTATAATATTGTGTTGTTAACAGAATCACTCTATAATATTGTGTTGTTAACAGAATCACTCTATAATATTGTGTTTTTAACAGAATCACTCTATAATATTGTGTTAACAGAATCACTCTATAATATTGTGTTAACAGAATCACTCTATAATATTGTGTTGTTAACAGAATCACTCTATAATATTGTGTTGTTAACAGAATCACTCTATAATATTGTGTTGTTAACAGAATCACTCTATAATATTGTGTTGTTAACAGAATCACTCTATAATATTGTGTTGTTAACAGAATCACTCTATAATATTGTGTTGTTAACAGAATCACTCTATAATATTGTGTTGTTAACAGAATCACTCTATAATATTGTGTTGTTAACAGAATCACTCTATAATATTGTGTTGTTAACAGAATCACTCTATAATATTGTGTTGTTAACAGAATCACTCTATAATATTGTGTTGTTAACAGAATCACTCTATAATATTGTGTTGTTAACAGAATCACTCTATAATATTGTGTTGTTAACAGAATCACTCTATAATATTGTGTTGTTAACAGAATCACTCTATAATATTGTGTTGTTAACAGAATCACTCTATAATATTGTGTTGTTAACAGAATCACTCTATAATATTGTGTTGTTAACAGAATCACTCTATAATATTGTGTTTTAACAGAATCACTCTATAATATTGTTGTTAACAGAATCACTCTATAATATTGTGTTTAACAGAATCACTCTATAATATTGTGTTTAACAGAATCACTCTATAATATTGTGTTTAACAGAATCACTCTATATTATTGTGTTGTTAACAGAATCACTCTATAATATTGTGTTTAACAATCACTCTATAATATTGTGTTTTTAACAATCACTCTATAATATTGTGTTTTTAACAATCACTCTATAATATTGTGTTAACAGAATCACTCTATAATATTGTGTTTTTAACAATCACTCTATAATATTGTGTTAACAGAATCACTCTATAATGTTGTGTTAACAGAATCACTCTATAATATTGTGTTAACAGAATCACTCTATAATATTGTGTTTTAACAGAATCACTCTATAATATTGTGTTTTAACAGAATCACTCTATAATATTGTGTTGTTAACAGAATCACTCTATAATATTGTGTTTAACAGAATCACTCTATAATATTGTGTTAACAGAATCACTCTATAATATTGTGTTTTAACAGAATCACTCTATAATATTGTGTTTAACAGAATCACTCTATAATATTGTGTTGTTAACAGAATCACTCTATAATATTGTGTTTTTAACAGAATCACTCTATAATATTGTGTTGTTAACAGAATCACTCTATAATATTGTGTTGTTAACAGAATCACTCTATAATATTGTGTTGTTAACAGAATCACTCTATAATATTGTGTTTTTAACAGAATCACTCTATAATATTGTGTTGTTAACAGAATCACTCTATAATATTGTGTTGTTAACAGAATCACTCTAATATTGTGTTTAACAGAATCACTCTATAATATTGTGTTTAACAGAATCACTCTATAATATTGTGTTTAACAGAATCACTCTATAATATTGTGTTTAACAGAATCACTCTATTGTGTTTAACAGAATCACTCTATAATATTGTGTGTTTAACAGAATCACTCTATAATATTGTGCTTTTAACAGAATCACTCTATAATATTGTGTTGTTAACAGAATCACTCTATAATATTGTGTTGTTAACAGAATCACTCTATAATATTGTGTTGTTAACAGAATCACTCTATAATATTGTGTTGTTAACAGAATCACTCTATAATATTGTGTTGTTAACAGAATCACTCTATAATATTGTGTTGTTAACAGAATCACTCTATAATATTGTGTTGTTAACAGAATCACTCTATAATATTGTGTTGTTAACAGAATCACTCTATAATATTGTGTTGTTAACAGAATCACTCTATAATATTGTGTTGTTAACAGAATCACTCTATAATATTGTGTTGTTAACAGAATCACTCTATAATATTGTGTTGTTAACAGAATCACTCTATAATATTGTGTTGTTAACAGAATCACTCTATAATATTGTGTTGTTAACAGAATCACTCTATAATATTGTGTTGTTAACAGAATCACTCTATAATATTGTGTTTTAACAGAATCACTCTATAATATTGTGTTTTAACAGAATCACTCTATAATATTGTGTTGTTAACAATCACTCTATAATATTGTGTGTTTAACAATCACTCTATAATATTGTGTTTTTAACAATCACTCTATAATATTGTGTTTAACAGAATCACTCTATAATATTGTGTTAACAGAATCACTCTATAATATTGTGTTAACAGAATCACTCTATAATATTGTGTTGTTAACAGAATCACTCTATAATATTGTGTTGTTAACAGAATCACTCTATAATATTGTGTTGTTAACAGAATCACTCTATAATATTGTGTTGTTAACAGAATCACTCTATAATATTGTGTTGTTAACAGAATCACTCTATAATATTGTGTTGTTAACAGAATCACTCTATAATATTGTGTTGTTAACAGAATCACTCTATAATATTGTGTTGTTAACAGAATCACTCTATAATATTGTGTTGTTAACAGAATCACTCTATAATATTGTGTTGTTAACAGAATCACTCTATAATATTGTGTTGTTAACAGAATCACTCTATAATATTGTGTTGTTAACAGAATCACTCTATAATATTGTGTTTAACAGAATCACTCTATAATATTGTGTTTAACAGAATCACTCTATAATATTGTGTTGTTAACAGAATCACTCTATAATATTGTGTTGTTAACAGAATCACTCTATAATATTGTGTTGTTAACAGACTCACTCTATAATATTGTGTTGTTAACAGAATCACTCTATAATATTGTGTTGTTAACAGAATCACTCTATAATATTGTGTTGTTAACAGAATCACTCTATAATATTGTGTTGTTAACAGAATCACTCTATAATATTGTGTTGTTAACAGAATCACTCTATAATATTGTGTTGTTAACAGAATCACTCTATAATATTGTGTTGTTAACAGAATCACTCTATAATATTGTGTTGTTAACAGAATCACTCTATATTATTGTGTTGTTAACAGAATCACTCTATAATATTGTGTTGTTAACAGAATCACTCTATAATATTGTGTTTTTAACAGAATCACTCTATAATATTGTGTGTTTAACAGAATCACTCTATAATATTGTGTGTTTAACAGAATCACTCTATAATATTGTGTTTAACAGAATCACTCTATAATATTGTGTGTTTAACAGAATCACTCTATAATATTGTGTTTTTAACAGAATCACTCTATAATATTGTGTGTTTAACAGAATCACTCTATAATATTGTGTGTTTAACAGAATCACTCTATAATATTGTGTTGTTAACAGAATCACTCTATAATATTGTGTGTTTAACAGAATCACTCTATAATATTGTGTTTAACAGAATCACTCTATAATATTGTGTTTTTAACAGACTCACTCTGTCATTGTGTTTGTTGCTTGTATTTGAAAGACATGAACATTGATATTCATCATATTTGTAACCATAGAGTTGATCAAATGGGGACAGAGGATGTCGTAACTCACTAGAACTTCAACTTTTGAAATCATTTGAGCCGAAGGACCTCATATATCTGTTAAGCACTTTGAACAGCATTTCTAGTGAGACGTGTGCTGTATAAAGATCAATTCTCTCCTGTGTTTCAGATCCTGGTGTATTATCGGACCACCACAGAGTCAACACATGATGAGCAACAGCAGTAAACGAGTCCAGCCAAGCTTCACTGTCGCCCCGGTGGTCCAGAGCAAGATGCACCGGCTGGAAGGACCCATCATTGGTAGCGTGGCGTCTACAGAGGCAGGAGGGCTCTCTAAACCAGCCAGCCTGGCTCACTACCCCTCTGCCCCCCACCACACACCCCAGACCCAGGCTCTACAGAACAACAGGGCCTACTTCACCTCTGACCTCAGGGGTCACGACCTCTCTGACCCTGACCTCCGACCTTCCTGGAGCCCTTCTAAGGGGTTGCTGCTGAGCAGGAGTAATGTGGGGTGTTCCCCTCAGAGCGCGGAGGAGGGGTCTTTACGAAACCACATAGTTTACAGCAGGGCAGAGAACATGACTTTTTCTACTGAGAGTAGTAGTGTTAGTGGTAGTGGTAGTAGTAGTAGTGGTGGTGGTGGTGGTGGTAGTAACTCTGTCTCTGCTGCTGCTCAGGACATTCCAGCCAAGCAGGGTTTTACCTACTACACCAGGAGCCCAGGCGGGCTGAGGAGTCCCACCAGCGGCCCTGGGACCATCGCTATGCCCATTGCTGTGAGGAAGCAGCCTCCTGTTGGAGGAGTTAGCCTCTCCCCTCAGTCTGAGAACTCTGTCTGTCTGGGTCTGGCTGTTCCCAATCCGCTCTACGGACACCCCTCCCCCTGCTGTTCAGAGCTGGGCTGTACTGTAGGACAGAGGCACAGTCTGGAGCAGAGGGGGGGAGTACACAGGATCCATCCCCATCTTAATGTGTATGAGGGGTGGATGTATAGTCCTAGCTCACACCACCCCAGGGCTCTGCAGCTGGAGCACGGTGTTGAGACAGAGAGACTATCAGACAGACTGCCTCTGAAAGATGTCAAGGACCACCAACAGCACCCCAGTGGAATTCCCAACAGAGCATCATCAGCACAAAGGTTCCCTGTCTTCATGGAACCAACCTACAGCATTGGTTACCCATGTTCCCCCGCCCGTGCCATACTAGGCCCCTCCTCCTCATTTATATGTGACCCCCCCCCTTCACGGTTAAGCTCCTCCCCCTATGGGGCTGATCAATGCCAACGTTTACAAATCCCCTCCAAACGTCCAACCTATCACAGCTTGGTCTCTTCCCACCCCTCATGCCCTTCCTCTCACCCCTCCTGCCATCCCTCCTGCTCTTCCTCTCACCCCTCCTCCCATCCCTCTCACCCCTCCTCCTGCTCTTCCTCTCACCCCTCCTGCTCTTCCTCTCACCCCTCCTCCCATCCCTCTCACCCCTCCTGCCATCCCTCTCATCCCTCCCACGCTGCAACATACAAACCCATGACCCCTTCGCACCATGGCGTTCCGGTGACGTCACAGGTTTATCAGGGCCGCTCTCCTCCCAATGTGGCCAAATACAGCCAGCTCCCAGTCACACAGCCCATGTTTTACTACCGTCCTCAGGCAAATGTGGAGGGAGAGAGTGACAGTTGTGGAGCAGGGTTTAAAGATGCAGGAGGAAAGCACAGAGACTGGGAGGATGTTATGGTCCCTAATGGTTCTAAACGACCCCTACCTCCAAGTTCCTCCCAGACAGGACCCCACCTAGCTACTCATCTTCCCAGCACATCAAACCCCTCCCACTACCTTGTCACCCAGTCTGTGTACAGTACTGATGTCCCCATGTCTAGCCACACGGCTCCCAGTAGCCACCCATACCTCAGGAGTTTTGACCAGCCCTCCTATCATCAATTGTACAGGATGCCTCTGAATGCAGCAGGTCAGATGAGAGTCCCTGCTATAGCCCCAGAGAGACCCTGTGCCTCTCCATCTCCTCCCAGCAGCCTACAGCAGACTGAGAGACCCCTGGACTACTCCCTGCCTCAGTACAGATCTCTAGTTACCTCTCCTCAGGTCTCCTCCCCCAGGAGACACCACCTATCTCGGGGACACTTTGACTCCACACTCCCTGGAGCCCCACTGACTGTCTCCACCACACTGTCACGGGCTGACTATGGCCATCACAACCACCCAGCCAACCACCATGCTACTACAGCCATGTGTACCACTGCTGAAAACTTTGGCAACCACAACCACCACACAACTACAGCCAACCAGAACAACCACCAACACATAACTACACGTAACCATCACAACACTACGTGTCAGGGAGTGACTGGTTCTATTGTAGTGCGGCTTAGAGGCAGCCCTGTCCCTCAGTCTAATGTGCATGGAGACATGATCACTACTGGTACAGAAACCCTGAAGAGATGTGTCTCTGACTCAGACCGACCCATCAACATAGACTCTCCCTCCCCAAAACACACACAGGACAATGGGGATGACGTCATTGATGTGGAACTGTATCAGAAACGACAGAAGATGAAGGTGAACGGCGGGAGAGCAGAGGTGAACGGAGATGGAAGCGGACTAGATAGCTGTCAGTCTCCCTCTCCTCCCATGCCAGTCATCAACAATGTTTTCAGCCTGGCTCCATACAAGGCTTACCTAGAGGCTGCTGGCATGCTGTCACCACCTGTTAGAGGATCTCAGAGAACTGACCACGATCCTTCTGGACACTGTGTGTTCAAACCTGAGACCCAATCAGACCCTCACAGACATCATCAACACAGACAGGAAACAGGCCCTACATCTGACCCACACAGGCCTGAGAGAGACCCTAAACGAGAGGAAGAGAAGCCTGTATCAATCAATCACAGGATTGATAACCATGTAGTCCGACCAGCCTTAGAACAGCAGAGGCCTGTAGTCGAGCAGAGGATTCTGGGTACTGTAGTCAGATCAGACACTACACAGAAGAAACCTGTAGTGTCTGTTTTTAGTGAACCACTGCAGGAACCAGAGAGGGAGGTGGACGTGAAGACTGATCACGACATGCAGACTAAAGTGGTTAAGGAAGAGGAGGAGGAGGAACCGGAACAGGAACCAGAGAGGGAGGTGGATGTGAAGACTGATCACGACATGCAGACTAAAGTGGTTAAGGAAGAGGAGGAGGAGGAACCGGAACAGGAACCAGAGAGGGAGGTGGATGTGAAGACTGATCACGACATGCAGACTAAAGTGGTTAAGGAAGAGGAGGAGGAGGAACCGGAACAGGAACCAGAGAGGGAGGTGGATGTGAAGACTGATCACGACATGCAGACTAAAGTGGTTAAGGAAGAGGAAGAGGAGGAACCGGAACAGGAACCAGAGAGGGAGGTGGATGTGAAGACTGATCACGACATGCAGACTAAAGTGGTTAAGGAAGAGGAAGAGGAGGAGGAAGAGATGGAGGCGGCAGCAGCAACAGAGACGAGTGTGTTTGTACATGATCTCACCGTGGGTGTTATTAAGAAATGTGAATCTGATAAACTGGACAGTAAATTGTCAATAGCGTCAGATAAATATATTTCTATTATGTCAGCTACAGATGTGTCTCAATGCAAAGCAGAGACTTCAAATAGATGTGTGATGGAGGGATCTTTTACTTACAACGTGCACCACCATCAGCCCCTAACTCAGCACCAGCCCCGGTCCAACCACCAACCTAACCACCATCCATCCCAGCCCCAGTCCGACCACCATCCATCCCAGCCCCGGGCCAATCACCAACCTAACCACCATCCATCCCAGCCCCAGTCCAATCACCAACCTAACCACCATCAATCCCAGCACCAGTCCAATCACCAACCTAACCACCATCAATCCCAGCACCAGTCCAATCACCAACCTAACCACCATCAATCCCAGCACCAGTCCAATCACCAACCTAACCACCATCAATCCCAGCACCAGTCCAATCACCAACCTAACCACCATCCATCCCAGCCCCTGTCCAATCACCAACCTAACCACCATCCATCCCAGCCCCAGTCCGACCACCATCCATCCCAGCCCCGGGCCAATCACCAACCTATCCACCATCAATCCCAGCCCCTGTCCAATCACCAACCTAACCACCATCCATCCCAGCCCCTGTCCAATCACCAACCTAACCACCATCCATCCCAGCCCCTGTCCAATCACCAACCTAACCACCATCAATCCCAGCCCCTGTCCGATCACTATCCACCCAATCCGCCCCAGCCACACCTTCGTCCCAAATCAACAACTCCACCCCAACCCCTCTCAATAAGGATGTTGGGCGCGTTCACCCATAACGTGCACCACCCGCCCCAGGCTCATCATACGCCCTATGACCAGATTGCTACACTACACCCCAAATCATCCACCCCTCCCCAATCCACCAACCCAGCCGCCACCAAACTGAACCTTCAAAACATCCCTCCTCAATGTCTCAAACTATCCACCTATAAGATCGTCCTGCCAGATAACATGCTCCGGGCTGTTGCTCCCTCTCCCTGCTCGACGGAGGTCCCACAGTCACCCACTGACCCTACAGCTGTAGCCAAATCTCTTTCAGACAGCATCTACAGCTCCCGACCAGCCAGACAGCACTTCCTAGAGCTGCACCTCTTACTTTGTAACCTGGTCTCCAGCTGTGTGTCCCACACCCCACCCACAGAGCTCCAAACCTGGCTGTCCCAGCTGGACATCTCCCTTACCGCCATTTCCCCACCCAAGGCCCAGAAGGTGACCTCTCTGCTGGGTTCTGAGGCCAGGGAGGTGTGGCTGAGGGGACCAGAGACCCAGGCTGCCCTCCAGAATGTGCTCCAGAGACTGGGGCAGTATGTAGCCCAGAAGCAGTGTCCCTTCCCCCATGTGATGAGGACAGGCGCGGTGTTTGTTCCCATGCTGGTGGTCAAGGAGCTGCTCTTCCCTCAGGTCCAGGGGGCCTACATCGACCAGGTTCTCCAGGTACAGTTGTGACGTACTGGATACAGATCTAATCTTAAATCACATTTTAGCACCACAGATAATACATAACGTCATTTCATTACACGTGAACACGTCGCTCATTTCATTACACGTGAACACGTCGCTCATTTCATTACACGTGACAGGTCGCTCATTTCATTACACGTGAACACGTCGCTCATTTCATTACACGTGACAGGTCGCTCATTTCATTACACGTGAACACGTCGCTCATTTCATTACACGTGACAGGTCGCTCATTTCATTACACGTGACACGTCGCTCATTTCATTACACGTGACACGTCGCTCATTTCATTACACGTGAACACGTCGCTCATTTCATTACACGTGAACACGTCGCTCATTTCATTACACGTGAACACGTCGCTCATTTCATTACACGTCGCTCATTTCATTACACGTGACTCATTTCATTACACGTGACAGGTCGCTCATTTCATTACACGTGAACACGTCGCTCATTTCATTACACGTGAACACGTCGCTCATTTCATTACACGTGGACACGTCGCTCATTTCATTACACGTGACAGGTCGCTCATTTCATTACACGTGACACGTCGCTCATTTCATTACACGTGAACACGTCGCTCATTTCATTACACGTGAACACGTCGCTCATTTCATTACACGTGAACACGTCGCTCATTTCATTACACGTGAACACGTCGCTCATTTCATTACACGTGAACACGTCGCTCATTTCATTACACGTGAACACGTCGCTCATTTCATTACACGTGAACACGTCGCTCATTTCATTACACGTGAACACGTCGCTCATTTCATTACACGGGACTCATTTCATTACACGTGACACGTCGCTCATTTCATTACACGTGAACACGTCGCTCATTTCATTACACGTGAACACGTCGCTCATTTCATTACACGTGAACACGTCGCTCATTTCATTACACGTGAACACGTCGCTCATTTCATTACACGTGAACACGTCGCTCATTTCATTACACGTGAACACGTCGCTCATTTCATTACACGTGAACACGTCGCTCATTTCATTACACGTGACTCATTTCATTACACGTGACAGGTCGCTCATTTCATTACACGTGAACACGTCGCTCATTTCATTACACGTGAACACGTCGCTCATTTCATTACACGTGGACACGTCGCTCATTTCATTACACGTGGACACGTCGCTCATTTCATTACACGTGGACACGTCGCTCATTTCATTACACGTGGACACGTCGCTCATTTCATTACACGTGAACACGTCGCTCATTTCATTACACGTGAACACGTCGCTCATTTCATTACACGTGAACACGTCGCTCATTTCATTACACGTGAACACGTCGCTCATTTCATTACACGTGACACGTCGCTCATTTCATTACACGTGAACACGTCGCTCATTTCATTACACGTCGCTCATTTCATTACACGTGACTCATTTCATTACACGTGACAGGTCGCTCATTTCATTACACGTGAACACGTCGCTCATTTCATTACACGTGAACACGTCGCTCATTTCATTACACGTGGACACGTCGCTCATTTCATTACACGTGGACACGTCGCTCATTTCATTACAAGTGGACACGTCGCTCATTTCATTACACGTGGACACGTCGCTCATTTCATTACACGTGGACACGTCGCTCATTTCATTACACGTGAACACGTCGCTCATTTCATTACACGTGAACACGTCGCTCATTTCATTACACGTGAACACGTCGCTCATTTCATTACACGTGAACACGTGAACACGTCGCTCATTTCATTACACGTGACACGTCGCTCATTTCATTACACGTGAACACGTCGCTCATTTCATTACACGTGAACACGTCGCTCATTTCATTACACGTGAACACGTCGCTCATTTCATTACACGTGAACACGTCGCTCATTTCATTACACGTCGCTCATTTCATTACACGTGAACACGTGACTCATTTCATTACACGTGACAGGTCGCTCATTTCATTACACGTGAACACGTCGCTCATTTCATTACACGTGAACACGTCGCTCATTTCATTACACGTGAACACGTCGCTCATTTCATTACACGTGAACACGTCGCTCATTTCATTACACGGGACTCATTTCATTACACGTGACACGTCGCTCATTTCATTACACGTGAACACGTCGCTCATTTCATTACACGTGAACACGTTGCTCATTTCATTACACGTGAACACGTCGCTCATTTCATTACACGTGACACGTCGCTCATTTCATTACACGTGACACGTCGCTCATTTCATTACACGTGACAGGTCGCTCATTTCATTACACGTGAACACGTCGCTCATTTCATTACACGTGAACACGTCGCTCATTTCATTACACGTGAACACGTCGCTCATTTCATTACACGTGAACACGTCGCTCATTTCATTACACGTGAACACGTCGCTCATTTCATTACACGGGACTCATTTCATTACACGTGACAGGTCGCTCATTTCATTACACGTGAACACGTCGCTCATTTCATTACACGTGAACACGTCGCTCATTTCATTACACGTGGACACGTCGCTCATTTCATTACACGTGGACACGTCGCTCATTTCATTACACGTGGACACGTCGCTCATTTCATTACACGTGAACACGTCGCTCATTTCATTACACGTGAACACGTCGCTCATTTCATTACACGTGAACACGTCGCTCATTTCATTACACGTGACACGTCGCTCATTTCATTACACGTGAACACGTCGCTCATTTCATTACACGTGAACACGTCGCTCATTTCATTACACGTCGCTCATTTCATTACACGTGAACACGTCGCTCATTTCATTACACGTGAACACGTGAACACGTCGCTCATTTCATTACACGTGACACGTCGCTCATTTCATTACACGTGAACACGTCGCTCATTTCATTACACGTGAACACGTCGCTCATTTCATTACACGTGAACACGTCGCTCATTTCATTACACGTGAACACGTCGCTCATTTCATTACACGTGAACACGTCGCTCATTTCATTACACGTCGCTCATTTCATTACACGTGAACACGTGACTCATTTCATTACACGTGACAGGTCGCTCATTTCATTACACGTGAACACGTCGCTCATTTCATTACACGTGAACACGTCGCTCATTTCATTACACGTGAACACGTCGCTCATTTCATTACACGTGAACACGTCGCTCATTTCATTACACGTGAACACGTCGCTCATTTCATTACACGGGACTCATTTCATTACACGTGACACGTCGCTCATTTCATTACACGTGAACACGTCGCTCATTTCATTACACGTGAACACGTTGCTCATTTCATTACACGTGAACACGTCGCTCATTTCATTACACGTGACACGTCGCTCATTTCATTACACGTGACACGTCGCTCATTTCATTACACGTGACAGGTCGCTCATTTCATTACACGTGAACACGTCGCTCATTTCATTACACGTGAACACGTCGCTCATTTCATTACACGTGAACACGTCGCTCATTTCATTACACGTGACTCATTTCATTACACGTGACAGGTCGCTCATTTCATTACACGTGAACACGTCGCTCATTTCATTACACGTGAACACGTCGCTCATTTCATTACACGTGAACACGTCGCTCATTTCATTACACGTGAACACGTCGCTCATTTCATTACACGTGAACACGTCGCTCATTTCATTACACGGGACTCATTTCATTACACGTGACACGTCGCTCATTTCATTACACGTGAACACGTCGCTCATTTCATTACACGTGAACACGTCGCTCATTTCATTACACGTGAACACGTCGCTCATTTCATTACACGTGACACGTCGCTCATTTCATTACACGTGACACGTCGCTCATTTCATTACACGTGAACACGTCGCTCATTTCATTACACGTGAACACGTCGCTCATTTCATTACACGTGACACGTCGCTCATTTCATTACACGTGAACACGTCGCTCATTTCATTACACGTGAACACGTCGCTCATTTCATTACACGTGAACACGTCGCTCATTTCATTACACGTGACAGGTCGCTCATTTCATGTGGGCGTGTAATTTGGGGCGTCAGCGTAGCCTAGCCTAGAGCGTTGGACTAGTAACCGAAAGGTTGCAAGTTCAAATCCCCGAGCTGACAAGGTAAAAACATCTGTCGTTCTGCCCCTGAACAAGACAGTTAACCCACTGTTCCTAGGCTGTCATTGAAAATAAGAATGTGTTCTTAACTGACCTGCCTAGTTAAAATAAATGTCAAATAAAATAAACAACATTTTATTTGTTGTTTGTATGTCTGATGAATGTCAAGTCTCTGCTTTTTCTGTATGTAAAGCACATTTCTGTCAACAGACTACAAAGTAGCCTGGGTACCAGTCTGTTTTGTGCTAACATTCCACTCCATCTACTTGTTGGCATATGACGCATAGTATGATGATTGGAATGTTAGCACCAAACAGTTCTGTATTTCAGGCTTACAGTAACGTTGATCTAATGTAATGACAGGAGCACAAGGTGGAGTTGAGACCTACCACCCTGTCTGAGGAGAGACACTTGGTGACGCTGCAGAAACGACCATGTTCCTCCAAGCTCCGCAGGCTCCTGTCACTCAAACACCTGCCTAACATCTACCCTGACGTTCTCAACCTCTACTATCACAGCTGTGTCTGCAAGAGCCTGGGTGAGTTAGCCGTTAGCCTGGCCCCTGATAAAGCCTTGGTGAGTTAGCCGTTAGCCTGGCCCCTGATAAAGCCTTGGTGAGTTAGCCCTTAGCCTGCTAGCCTGGCCCTTGATAGAGCCTTGGTGAGTTAGCCGTTAGCCTGGCCCCTGATAAAGCCTTGGTGAGTTAGCCGTTAGCCTGCTAGCCTGGTCCTTGATAGAGCCTGGGTGAGTTAGCCGTTAGCCTGGCCCCTGATAACGCCTGGGTGAGTTAGCCCTTAGCCTGCTAGCCTGGCCCCTGATAACGCCTGGGTGAGTTAGCCGTTAGCCTGGCCCCTGATAACGCCTGGGTGAGTTAGCCCTTAGCCTGCTAGCCTGGCCCTTGATAGAGCCTGGGTGAGTTAGCCGTTAGCCTGGCCCCTGATAACGCCTGGGTGAGTTAGCCCTTAGCCTGCTAGCCTGGCCCTTGATAGAGCCTTGGTGAGTTAGCCGTTAGCCTGGCCCCTGATAACGCCTGGGTGAGTTAGCCCTTAGCCTGCTAGCCTGGCCCTTGATAGAGCCTGGGTGAGTTAGCTGTTAGCCTGGCCCCTGATAACGCCTGGGTGAGTTAGCCTGCTAGCCTGGCCCTTGATAACGCCTGGGTGAGTTAGCCCTTAGCCTGCTAGCCTGGCCCTTGATAGAGCCTGGGTGAGTTAGCTGTTAGCCAGGCCCCAGAGGGTTAGATCACAGTTAGCCAGAGAGGTATACTACAAAGCAGGATCAATGAGTTAGCTAACTTTGATAAATAAACAGAAATAGCTGTTGAGTGTCTGGTTCATTTAGAAAGCTAAAATTCTGTTTACTGCTTGTTGAGTCCATGCCCATTTTTAAGATGATCAACAACAACAAACTAATTGTTATTTCAGAATATTTAGATAAGTTAGCTGGCTAACTCATTGAATCTACTTTGTAGTATACCCCTTGGAAGCTTGTATCTCAATCACTGGTATACATACACATGAGTGAAGATACATGTTCTAGATAGTGGAAATCTAATTGACTTGCTATTGACATTCCATTGTCCATATCCTTGACATCCATCACATTTTCAGCCAGTCATTTATTTATTTTGGTTCCCATTAGCTGTTAGTATCAGCTTTTCCTGGGGTCATGCCAAGCAATATTGTTATGTTTAGACCATAATGGACTGTCTCTTTAGCAGAAAACTGCACTGTTGGCTCTTATTTTTCTGATAACAAAAGTATAAATAATATCAAATTCCTTATAATATGCAAACCGGCTGATGTGATTTTCTAGTTTTCAACAAATTCATTTATTGAAAAAATGAAGCAAGAGTGTCATTTTTTTTTCTTCACTTACTTAGCTAGCAAATGCAGCTAGCTGGTTTAGTTACTCAAACAGAGAGATGCTATATTAGCTAGCTGGCTATGACAACACACTGGAACTCTTCCAAATCAAGGTAAGCTTTTGGTTTTTATTAATTTATTGCCACCGGGTCTGCTGGTCTAACTGCTTACTGACTATACACTGTAATGTTACTGCATGATTGTAGCGGGTTTACTAACGCGTTAGTTCTATTAGCTATGTTGACTATGACGTTACTTTAGCTAATACGACAACAATGTAGGCTGTGTGTAGCGGTTTGGCCTGGAAAGATTTTTTCGCCTGGTCACATACAGCTGATGTGTTCATCTGAAGTCCACAAACGAAGGGAAAAGGTGAGCGGAGGAGAGTGCATAGAGGTTAGAATGAGTACAACATGGCTGCTATGAAAGTGAACTGTGTTTTATGTGATCGGGGGTGTATTCATTCCTCCGATTCTGTTGAAAAACAGCAAGGAGTCATCATGCCAGGTAGTCCTGAGGCATGGTCCTAGGGTTCAGGTCCTCCGAGAGAGAGAAAGAAAGAGAGAATTAGAGAGAGCATATAAATGGAAGCAAATGAAACAGGGATAAAAATACCAAAATTTGTCCAATAGAAACTCTCGTTTGCAACTGTTGGATTGATGGTTACACCCTAGATAAGTTCGCTGCAGGCAAGAGTGTGCAATGTGGTATTGTGTAATTTTCTGTCATCTCAAATTTTTCTCTCGACATTGTAAACTTTCATTCAAAGGCTAGGTTGTAGCAACCTGATGATGGGTACAGGAAAAATAAAAAATAAACCTACTGATGTTACATTGACCTGGGTGAATGGAATATGAATGACAGTCATCCAATATGCTGTAATAGAAATAAGGCCGTCTTCATGAAAAATAAAATCATCCTCCCTCATCATAAACGGCACTGACCTCCACTTGTGTGTGTGTGTCTCTCTCTCCATTGTGGCCTGACTGACGGCTGCCTGGCGTTTCAGTTTGGAATCTGGGTGAAAGCAGAAGCGAATTTCTTACATTGAGTATTACTGAGAGACTGAACAGACAGAAACATAGTCACAGGCCTGCTATCTGTGTGAACTGGAGATGTTGCATGGGGACCTTGAAGGGGAACTGGATAAAATTGGGACCTGGATAAAATGGGGACCTTGAAGGGGAACTGGATAAAATGGGGAACTGGATGCAATGAAAGTAATAACAAAAGTAAAAACAATTTGGGCCAGTTTCCCAGGTCTGGTTTTTACATGGGCCAGTTTCCCAGGTCTAGTTTTTACATGGGCCAGTTTCCCAGGTCTGGTTTTTACATGGGCCAGTTTCCCAGGTCTGGTTTTGACATGGGCCAGTTTCCCAGGTCTGGTTTTTACATGGGCCAGTTTCCCAGGTCTGGTCTTTATATGGGCCAGTTTCCCAGGTCTGGTTTTGATATGGGCCAGTTTCCCAGGTCTGGTTTTGATATGGGCCAGTTTCCCAGGTCTGGTTTTGGTATGGGCCAGTTTCCCAGGTCTGGTTTTTACATGGGCCAGTTTCCCAGGTCTGGTTTTTACATGGGCCAGTTTCCCAGGTCTGGTTTTGACATGGGCCAGTTTCCCAGGTCTAGATTTTTCATGGGCCAGTTTCCCAGGTCTAGATTTTACATGGGCCAGTTTCCCAGGTCTGGTTTTTACATGGGCCAGTTTCCCAGGTCTGGTTTTTACATGGGCCAGTTTCCCAGGTCTGGTTTTTACATGGGCCAGTTTCCCAGGTCTGGTTTTTACATGGGCCAGTTTCCCAGGTCTGGTTTTGACATGGGCCAGTTTCCCAGGTCTGGTTTTGACATGGGCCAGTTTCCCAGGTCTGGTTTTGACATGGGCCAGTTTCCCAGGTCTGGTTTTGACATGGGCCAGTTTCCCAGGTCTGGTTTTGACATGGGCCAGTTTCCCAGGTCTGGTTTTGACATGGGCCAGTTTCCCAGGTCTGGTTTTGACATGGGCCAGTTTCCCAGGTCTGGTTTTGACATGGGCCAGTTTCCCAGGTCTGGTTTTGACATGGGCCAGTTTCCCAGGTCTGGTTTTGACATGGGCCAGTTTCCCAGGTCTGGTTTTGACATGGGCCAGTTTCCCAGGTCTGGTTTTGACATGGGCCAGTTTACTTAGCCTGGACTAAAACATTATATCAATGGAGTGGAGACTCCTCTGTTATTCAGTTGGTCTCCTTTTTGTTATTGGTACACACTGAGCTTTGTGTTTTTATACCCTTCATTCACTTAATTACTTTCCTATTGTTGAGATGTGAACCTGCAAGTAAACATTTCATTGCACTGTGTACTCAACATACTGTATATCATGTGTATATGCCAAATAAACAAACGTGAACCCCTCCCCCCTCCCACACACACACACACACACAGTGTCATGTTTGGTGAGGAAAAAGTCTGTGATTGCAGAGGAAGGTACTGTGTGTTCAGTATGTCAGTCTGTCAGTCTGTGTTTGCAGAGGAAGGTACTGTGTGTTCAGTATGTCAGTCTGTGATTGCAGAGGAAGGTACTGTGTGTTCAGTATGTCAGTCTGTGTTTGCAGAGGAAGGTACTGTGTGTTCAGTATGTCAGTCTGTGTTTGCAGAGGAAGGTACTGTGTGTTCAGTATGTCAGTCTGTGTTTGCAGAGGAAGGTACTGTGTGTTCAGTATGTCAGTCTGTGTTTGCAGAGGAAGGTACTGTGTGTTCAGTATGTCAGTCTGTGATTGCAGAGGAAGGTACTGTGTGTTCAGTATGTCAGTCTGTCAGTCTGTGTTTGCAGAGGAAGGTACTGTGTGTTCAGTATGTCAGTCTGTGATTGCAGAGGAAGGTACTGTGTGTTCAGTATGTCAGTCTGTCAGTCTGTGTTTGCAGAGGAAGGTACTGTGTGTTCAGTATGTCAGTCTGTGATTGCAGAGGAAGGTACTGTGTGTTCAGTATGTCAGTCTGTGTGTAGTTTGTTGTAGTCCTGGATAGTTTGAGATGTGAGTATGGTTACATGCACATTGAGAGTGTGTAGTCCTGGATAGTTTGAAGATGTGAGTATGGTTACATGCACATTGAGTTGTGTAGTCCTGGATAGTTTGAAGATGTGAGTATGGTTACATGCACATTGAGTTGTGTAGTCCTGATAGTTTGAAGATGTGAGTATGTTACATGCACATTGAGTTGTGTAGTCCTGGATAGTTTGAAGATGTGAGTATGGTTACATGCACATTGAGTTGTGTAGTCCTGGATAGTTTGAAGATGTGAGTATGGTTACATGCACACAACAATAGGATTATTGTGAAGTCAGATCGATATAGTTTGATTAAAACGTTCAAAGAAGATGCATACTTTCAGTTTTTCTGAACTTCAGTCGCGTATAAGAGGGAGGCTCGTTCTGCACATGCTCAGATCAAACACACCACTGGAACTCTGATTAAGCTGTTTACATGTCCTAATAATTACAAAGATTGGAAAAACACACGTTGTCATACTCGGCCTACTGCCATAAATCAGATTAATATCAGATTGTTAGTGTGCATGGAAACGTAGCCAGTGTGGTAGTAAGCTGAGGGGTAACAGAACAGAAAGCAGCAGATACCTGGCCTGTCGTTTGGGGAGCATCAGGTGACGGCGACTCTGTAAAAACATAAATGGAATGGATATGAAATTAAATGAAAATGTTAACAATTCCAAAATGGAAAGGGGATGGAAAACATGCTTATTAATACAATTATAATAGTATCTCTCCCATTACTAGAAATTATATTCAAGAACCTGAAATTATTTATAAAACCTGAGAACGGATTTTGCCTACTAAACATGTTGTAAGAATGAAGGAGTGAATCCTCACTTCCATGAATGTTCACAGTCTCCCATTGACATCAATGCAAGTGAAAATATGACTTAAGTGAAAGTTGTGATTTGCCCCGACTATACATCTAGAGGACTCAGTAGAGTAGTGTTTGACAATACGACTCAGTAGAGTAGCGCGAGAGTAGCGCGACTCTGTAGAGTAGCGCGAGAGTAGCGCGACTCAGTACAGTAGTGTTTGACTATGCGACTCAGTACAGTAGTGTTTGACTATGCGACTCAGTACAGTAGTGTTTGACTATGCGACTCAGTACAGTAGTGTTTGACTATGCGACTCAGTACAGTAGTGTTTGACTATGCGACTCAGTACAGTAGTGTTTGACTATGCGACTCAGTACAGTAGTGTTTGACAATACGACTCAGTAGAGTAGCGCGAGAGTAGCGCGACTCAGTACAGTAGTGTTTGACTACGCGACTCAGTACAGTAGTGTGTGACTACGCGACTCAGTACAGTAGTGTGTGACTACGCGACTCAGTACAGTAGTGTGTGACTACGCGACTCAGTACAGTAGTGTGTGACTACGCGACTCAGTACAGTAGTGTGTGACTACGCGACTCAGTACAGTAGTGTGTGACTACGCGACTCTGTACAGTAGTGTGTGGACTACGCGACTCTGTACAGTAGTGTGTGACTACGCGACTCTGTACAGTATTGTGTGACTACGCGACTCTGTACAGTAGTGTGTGCTACGCGACTCTGCGTAGTGTGTGACTACCGACTCTGTACAGTAGTGTGACTACGCGCTCTGTACAGTAGTGTGTGACTACGCGACTCTGTACAGTAGTGTGTGACTACGCGACTCTGTACAGTAGTGTGTGACTACGCGACTCTGTACAGTAGTGTGTGCGTAGCTGTGACTACGCGACTCAGTACAGTAGTGTGTGACTACGCGACTCAGTAAGTATTGACATACGACTCAGTAGAGTAGGGAGATATGCGACTCAGTACAGTAGTGTTTGACTATGCGACTCAGTACAGTAGTGTTTGACTATGCGACTCAGTACAGTAGTGTTTGACTATGCGACTCAGTACAGTAGTGTTTGACTATGCGACTCAGTACAGTAGTGTTTGACTATGCGACTCAGTACAGTAGTGTGGTGACAGCGACTCTGTACAGTAGTGTGTGACTACGCGACTCTGTACAGTAGTGTGTGACTACGCGACTCTGTACAGTAGTGTGTGACTACGCGACTCTTTACAGTAGTGTGTGACTACGCGACTCGTACAGTAGTGTGTGACTACGCGACTCGTACAGTAGTGTTTGACTATGCGACTCAGTACAGTAGTGTGTGACTACGCGACTCTGTACAGTAGTGTGTGACCGACTACTCAGTACGTATGTGTGACTACGCGACTCAGTACAGTAGTGTGTGACTACGCGACTCGTACAGTAGTGTGTGACTAACTGCGACTTGTACAGTAGTGTGTGACTACGCGACTCTGTACAGTAGTGTGTTTGACTACCGACTCTGTACAGTAGTGTGTGGACTACGCGACTCTGTACAGTAGTGTGTGACTACGCGTACTCGTACATAGTGTGTGACTACGCGACTCTGTACAGTAGTGTGTGACTACGCGACTCTGTACGTAGTGTGTGACTACGCGACTCTGTACAGTAGTGTGTGACACGCACTCTGTACAGTATGTGTGACTACGCGACTCTGTACAGTAGTGTGTGACTACGCGACTCTGTACAGTAGTGTGTGTGACTACGCGACTCTGTACAGTAGTGTGTGACTACGCGACTCTTGTACAGTAGTGTGTGACTACGCGACTCTGTACAGTAGTGTGTGACTACGCGACTCTGTACAGTAGTGTGTGACTACGCGACTCTGTACATAGTGTGTGACTACGCGACTCTGTACAGTAGTGTGTGACTACGCGACTCTGTACAGTAGTGTGTGACTACGCGACTCTGTACAGTTGTGTGTGACTACGCGACTCTGTACAGTAGTGTGTGACTACGCGACTCTGTACAGTAGTGTGTGACTACGCGACCTGTACAGTAGTGTGTGACTACGCGACTCTGTACAGTAGTTGTGTGACTACGCGACTCTGTACAGTAGTGTGTGACTACGCGACTCTGTACAGTAGTGTGTGACTACGCGACTCTGTACAGTAGTGTGTGACTACGCGACTCTGTACAGTAGTGTTGTGACTACGCGACTCTGTACAGTAGTGTGTGACTACGCGACTCTGTACAGTAGTGTGTGGACTACTGCGACTCTGTACAGTAGTGTGTGACTACGCGACTCTGTACAGTAGTGTGTGACTACGCGACTCTGTACAGTAGTGTGTGACTACGCGACTCTGTACAGTAGTGTTTGACTACGCGACTCTGTACAGTAGTGTGTGACTACGCGACTCTGTACAGTAGTGTGTGACTACGCGACTCTGTACAGTAGTGTGTGACTACTCGACCTGTACAGTAGGTGTGGACTACGCGACTCTGACAGTAGTGTGTGACTACGCGACTCCTGTACAGTGTGTGTGACTACGCGACTCTGGTACAGGATAGTGGTGTGACTACGCGACTCTGTACAGTAGTGTGTGACTACGCGACTCTGTACATTAGTGTGTGACTACGCGACTCTGTACAGTATGTGTGTGACTACGCGACTCTGTACAGTAGTGTGTGACTACGCGACTCTGTACAGTAGTGTGTGACTACGCGACTCTGTACAGTAGTGTGTGACTACGCACTCTGTACGTATGTGTGACTACGCTCTCTGTACAGTAGTGTGTGACTACGCGACTCTGTACAGTAGTGTGTGACTACGCGACTCTGTACAGTAGTGTGTGACTACGCGACTCTGTACAGTAGTGTGTGACTACGCGACTCTGTACAGTAGTGTGTGACTACGCGACTCTGTACAGTAGTGTGTGACTACCGACTCTTACAGTAGTTGTGTGACTACGCGACTCTGTACAGTAGTGTGTGACACGCGACTCGTACAGTAGTGTGTGACTACGCGACTCTGTACAGTAGTGTGTGACTACGCGACTCTGTACAGTAGTGTGTGGACTACGCGACCTCAGTACAGTAGTGTGTGACTACGCGACTCTGTACAGTAGTGTGTGACTACGCGACTCTGTCAGTAGTGTGTGACTACGCACTCTGTACAGTAGTGTGTGACTACGCGACTCTGTACAGTAGTGTGTGACTACGCGACTCTGTACAGTAGTGTGTGACTACGCGACTCTGTACAGTAGTGTGTGACTACGCGACTCTGTACAGTAGTGTGTGACTACGCGACTCTGTACAGTAGTGTGTGACTACGCGACTCTGTACAGTAGTGTGTGACTACGCGACTCTGTACAGTAGTGTGTGTGACTACGCGACTCTGTACAGTTAGTGTGTGACTACGCGACTCTGTACAGTAGTGTGTACTACGCGACCTGTCAGTAGTGTGTGACTACGCGACTCTGTACAGTAGTGTGTGACATACGCGACTCTGTACAGTAGGTGTGTGACTACGCGACTCTGTACAGTAGTGTGGTGACTACGCGTACTCTGTACAGTAGTGTGTGACTACGCGACTCTGTACAGTAGTGTTGACTACGCGACTCTGTACAGTAGTGTGTGACTACGCGACTCTGTACAGTAGTGTGTGACTACGCGACTCTGTACATCTTACTAGTGTGTGACTATAACGCGGCAAGCGTAAA